>NC_063335.1:47235617-47440939 GCF_021869965.1 Rhincodon typus
AGGGCTGGATGAACACAGCAGGCCAAACAGCATCATAGGAGCAGAAGCCTCTCTGCTCCTATGATGCTGCTTGGCCTGCTGTGTTCATCCAGCCCTGCACCTTGTTGTCTCGGATTCTCCAGCATCTGCAGTTCCTACTATCTCTGATTCAATTTTAACCACTATCTGGTTCAATTGATTTATAATAGAAAATTCATCGATGAATTTGTACACATGCATTCTCTGAAATCTTGTCTCTCCCACACCCACAGACAGAATGGCATTTCCATATGCTGGCTAGATGTGTCAACAAGTGTATCACTTTAAGGGCTGTGGAACTGACACAGATAACAGAAATCTTCGGTTTTTCTATCAACACTCTTTGAAGAAATGCTGATGGGATGCCTTGCCCTTCCAGGCATCATATCAGCAACCTTGCAGCTCCGACCACAGGGTTCAAGGTGCAAAGAAGATTCAGGGAAATTTGTTTTTGCTTGCAAACCACAGACCTCCCTTCCTGACCACTGTGGTTCAAGATTCCAAGAAGAGGAAGTAGAAGACCCTTGGATAAAGGATCCCTCCCAGTCCTGGTATTGTTTCTCAACCAATCGGTGCCCCTGACAATGCACTGGACACAAGATAGATTGTGAACCTTCATGGGCTGTTCTTTTTAAAGCTGATAAAAAACTCTCAGTCTCCACTCAAGTCAGTGTTTTTATAATGGTTCTGAGCCACTCACATCTTGCATCCTTCCATATACATCTGTTAATGGCCTTTTGTTGTCAGGAATTTTGTTTGCAAGCCAAAAATTCCCATTGACGGGCCTGCAGCACATGGTGATGCTGGTGCTGACAGAGTTTCCTTGCCTGTATAGTTAAAAGCTGCTTATTGGGACAATCCGTTAAAAGCCAAAATTGAAAACGGATGATCTTCTACTTATAATCTGTCTTGATTAAGCAACTCTGCACTGCAAATAGTTTAAAAGAAATTCCTCCATGAGACCATTAAGTAGCAATAGATATTAAACATTGAAATGTTTGCTTTTGAACCTCCTGATCTCAAAATCTGCAAATATCAAACAGAAGTTCAATTAAAGGGTAGAACCAAAAGTGAACCGAAGTATGTTAAAAAATAGATAATACAATGGTCACTGCAGCAATATAGGTTAATCATTAAAATCACAATGCAGTTGTGTAATCAAAGACAGTTACAGCTGAGAAGGAGGCCCTTCTGCCAGCCTGTTCATGAGCTGCACACCTTGTCCCAATTCCCTACCTTTTCCCCATCATGCTGTGAAACCTTTCCTCTTCAGACAATTATCCAGTTCTCTTCCAAAAGTCACAATGAATCCTATCTCCAATACACTATAGGGCAGTGCATTCAGTTGCTAACCACTCACTCCATATAAATAGTTTTCCTTCATTGCTTCTTTTATCAAGTTAAATTAGTGTCCTCTGGTTCTCAGGTAGACAAATAGGAGGCTGGAAGAACACAGCAAGCCAGGCAGCATCTGGAGGAAAGGAGCAGTCAACATTTCGGGTATTACCCTTCTTCAGGACTCAATGCTTCAGCCACCAAGAACAGTTTATCCCCATTTGTTGTGTCCAGATCTCTCCTGATTTTAAGTATCTCAGTCAGATCACCCTTAATCACATCTTCTCCAACGTAAAAAGTCTCAGCTTTTCTGATCTATCCACATAACTGATGTTCTTTTTCCTTGGAATAATTTTCATGATTTTTTTGTCCACACTAATGCCTTCCTATTTTTCCTTAAGTGTGATACTTGGAACTGAACACCATACTCCACTTAAGGATAAACAGTGTTTTGTGCAGGATTTTTATGATAACATCTTTATTTTTTGCACTTTGTGTCCCTAATGTATTGAATTCAAATTCCACAGTGGTGGAATTTGAATTCAATACGAAACTGTAATTAAGAGTCTAATGATGACCATAAAACCATTGTCAATTGTCAGGAAAAGCCCATCTTCTTCACTGATGTCCTGTAGGGAAGGAAATTGATATCCTCACTTGGTCTGGCCTACATGTGATTCCAGACCCACAGTAATGGCTGATCATCCAATTCAGTACCCTGTTCCTGCTTTCTCCAAATACTCTTTGATCCCTTTAGCCCTAAAGAATAAAAAAAAATTACCCTTACACACTTCCTTGAACAAGAGGTGTAACGTTTGGTACCAAAAATATTTCGAAGAGAGAAAGGAAAAATATGGCTAGTAGCTCCACAATTTTCATCTTTCCTTCTCGTAGCATCTTATCAATCTAAATGACGAATTAACTTTAAATGCAGCCAGCATCTTCTACCTCCTGTCCACCAATTTATTCAATCATCTTCAACGCCAACAGATCAATGCCAATGAGTACCAATACGACTACTGTAGTCATTTGTTTTGCCTAGAGAAACTACTTCTAAGAAACGCTAAGTTCTTCTTGACATTGTCAAAAATTTTCATCAAACATTAAAGTTGGTGTGGTAATGTTTACCTCAGACTGTGTGGAGATGACAATTCATCATGAACTCGGAGACCCTGGAGTTTAGTAACTTGATCACTCAAGTGTTCAGTTAAGAGTATGAGAGTACAACTGAATGGCTGAATCTTACACACGCTGGCTAAATATCAGTTTCTCCATGTTCCATGGTGGGTTTCTCTCCACGAGCCCTAGAAAATTTTCTCACCATGTCTTACTAGACTCACCTTATTAACGACCTAGCCAGCCCTATGGCAACCTTATCATCTGATTCTAACCCCATGCTTCTTCTCACTATAACCGGAACAGATCACCATTGCAGGTTTATTCCAGAATGGCTGATGCTAACTTTAAGAAGCTGTTGTATATCCAGAGAGGCATTGTTAGACTGGAGCTGCCTTGCATGGTTCCTGGGCATGCTCTCGATGTGGTACAGAAGGGAAAATTGATGCCCTGTTTGCAAGTAGGGATATGGAGGCCCTCATAGGAGGGACATTCTTTTCCCTGAAGCAGTGGAAGACATGACCCCAAACCTGGTCCGAGGTTGCCAACCGAGATGCCAGTGCAGTCTCAGCCACCTGGAGGAATGCAGAGCACTGGAGGAAGAGGCTCAGTGACTTTCTTTACTCCACCAGGGTAAGGGCCATTATCTTCCCTCTGATATCTCACATTCACTCTGTCTCTGCTACTATATTCTCCTCCCACCAAAGCTTATGTTCCACCACTCTCATTATTGCCTGCAACATCTTCCCCCTTTCACACTCACACACAAAATCACCTGACACTCTAAACCTGCATGTCCTCTGTGGCTCACAATATCATTGAAAGGGTCAAGGGTAGTGGTCTGCCCAACATTCAGTTCCTCAGCCCTTACAAGAAGAACATCCTGGCTTATGACCACCTCGAGCAGAAGACTGACCCTGGAGTGGTATCAGGGGTTGCACAGTACTGCTGTATTGCCATGCCATTTAGCACAGGCACAAAGCAAGGAAGCTTGTCATGGTTGGCAGCAGTGCCAGGAGCCACTGACTGAAGGCTGTCTACTTTGCTTTGACTGTGGGTGGCAGAGTAGCTCAGTGGGCAGCACTGCTACCTCACAGCACCAGGGACCTTGGTTCAATCCCAGTGCTGGATGACTGTGTTGGGATTGTATGTTCATCCCATGCCTGCATGGGTTTCCATCAGATCCTCCAGTTTCCTCCCACAGTCCAAAGATTTGCAGGTTAGGTGGATTGGCCATGCTAAATTGCCCCATAATGTCCAGGAATATGCAGTCTGGATTAGCCATAGGAAATGCTGGGTTATGGGGATAGAGTGGGGAACTGAGTCTGGGTGTGATGCTCTTCAGACTGTCGGTGTAGATTTGAAAGGCCAAATGGCTTTTTTCTGCACTGTAGCGATTCTATAATTCTATGCCTGCTGCCAACCATGACAAGCTTCCTTGCTTTGTGCCTGTGCTAAATGGCATGGCAATACAGCAGTACTGTGAGGCTGGTATTTCTGGCTGAAAGGTAACATGCAGAAAGGCAAGGATAAAATGAGCATCCAGGTAGTCTCAAAGTAAATGACCACTAAGAGAACAAGTCTACAGGCCTTAGACGCAGCCTTGTCCAATCTATGATCTGGATGCATGTCTCTGAGCACAGTTTCCTTGCTGCAGCATTACTACGATAGGTACCTTTGTGTCCGGAGGTGCAGTATTGAAGTGCAAAATTGTACTGGAAATGGATTGGAGATGTGTCATGAAGGTTCATAGAGACTGGCACATGTCAGATGCCATTGTCAGTGGTTGTGGGGTGTGTGTGTGGCTGGTGCCCACTGAGCATACCCTGCGATGTTGATGCCTGGTGTCCAAAGTGGAGGTCCTGAGGAGCACACACTGAGATGAAGTCGCCAGGAACCCGCACTAACTTGTATGTCAAGCATTCTCTGCACCTGGTTCAGACACAGAAGATGGTTTGATAGAAAATTAAATATTAATGAGGTAAGGTGTGCTGTCAATAAGGTCATTAGCAACAAATAATCAGTCGTAATAGGCAATGCGTCTACTGCCGAGTAAAAATCTTGCCTTGATGCCCAGAAAGTTAAACATAAAAATGCAGAAGATAGGAGCAGGAGGAGGCCATTCAGCCCTTTGAGCCTGCCCCGCCATTCTTCATGATCACGGCTGATCGTCCAACTCAATAGCCTAATCCTGCTTTCTCCCCGTAACCTATGATCCCATTCACCCCAAGTGCTATATCTAATTGTCTCTTGAATACATTCAATGTTTGCCTTCAACTACTTCCTGTTGAAATGAATTCCACAGGCTCACCACTCTTTGGGTGAAGAAATGTCTCCTCATCTCCGTCCTAAGTCGTCTACCCCGAATCCTCAGACTGTGACCTCTGGTTCTGGACACATCCACCATCAGTAACACCCTCCCTGCATCTACCCTGCCTAGTGCTGTTAGAATTTTATAAGTCTCTATGAGATCCTCCCCTCATTCATCTGAACTCTAACGAAAACAATCCCAACCTAGTCAATCTCTCCTCATACGTCAGACCCGCCATCCCCAGAACCAGTCTGGTAAACCTTCGCTGCACTCCCTTGAGAGCAAGAGGATCCTTCCTCAGAAAAGGAGAACAAAACTGCATGCAATATTCCAAGCATGGTCTCACTAAGGCCCTGTATAACTGCAACAACACATCCCTGCTCCTGTACTCGAAACCTCTCACAATGAAGGCCAACATACCATTTGCCTTCTTTACCGCCTGCTTCCCCAGCATACTTACCTTCAGTAACTGGTGCACAAGGACAGTCAGGTCCAGCTGCACACTCCCCTCTCCCAATTTATAGCCATTCCGGTCGTAATCTGACTTCTTGTTTTTGCATCCGAAGTGAATAACCTCATATTTATCCAAATTATACTGCATCTGCCATTGATTTAACCACTCACCCAACCTGTCGAGATCATGCTGAAGGATCTCTGCATCCTCATCACAGTTCACACAACCACCCCACCCAACTTGGTATTACCTGCAAACTTGGAGATGTTACATTTTGTTACCTCATCCAAATCATTAGTATATATTGTGAATAGCTGGAAGCTGGAGTCCCAACACCAATCCCTGTGGTACCCCACTAGTTACTGCCTGCCAATTTGATACAGCAAGTTATTCCCAACATTGAAAAAGGCCTTGCTGAACTTCCCATGCAGTTCTGCCACATTTGTTACCCCAAGCCATATCATTCCAGCCTCTCTAAGATGCCAACCCACTCTGGTGCTTAGTAATACCAGAAGTTGCCATAGTTTCTGGTGTATAAATTGATCTCTGAAGCCTCAAAAATGCCTGTATTAAAATGGGGATTAATTTATATGCCAAATGTAAAAGTCAACCATCAGCATTGGTCTGGGTGGTCACCATTTTTGTCATTTGTTACAAGGGATTTGCTCTATGTGGACATGTTTTAAATCCTCTGTATGGTCACAACACAGCCAGTATCCACTATTTGCTCCGTTGGACCTGGTTATACAACTAAGTAAACCTTCCACCTTTGAGGTGAAAAATTGAGGCTGAACTCTAATATGAATATAGATGGTGTAGCTGTAAAGAGGGGTCAACTTTTAAGGGGAGTGTACAGAAAAGCATGATTGTTGGGCTGAAAAACAGTGTTGACTGATACAGATATAAAGATAAGAAAAGTTATATCTGAAATACCAAGTGATTCTTTTTATTCCTCTCCCCCACTTTTCTCTGTGACCTTCACCTTGAAGGCATTAACTTCAGACTTGTTTAACTTCAGACCCAAGGTGATCAGCCATCTCCGTCTCCTTCACCCATCCTGACCACTTTTCATTTGTGAATCCACTCAAGCGAACCTTTGCAAGCCCAGTCCTGTCCTTGTCTAATGTTTAACAGATATCATTACACTAAGGGATGCTGAATAGTGATAAAGAACAGAATTCCTGGCGTATCTTCTCCAATCTAACTCCGTGTTACCAAGGCAAATTTTAGTCTTCTTATTGTTGCCAATTCTGAGGTCAGTCGATTGATTTCCAATGTGTTTAATGCAATAGGGATGAGCCAGAGAACAACGTGGAAGTAAGATCCATTTACATCCAGTTTGGTTGACTTCCACTAAACTTGACTTTACCATTACAAGCTTCAATTGTAAGGATTGAAGCCAAGCTATCTGTCAAAGAATGAATGACAATAAAAGTACAAATAATTTATTTCAAGCTGTTCTGCTACTCCAATTTTCTCCAGTCATTGATTGAAGACTCTAAGTAATGTTTAAATATGGTTCCATGAGTGTCAATACTCTATTGGTATGCGAGTGACCATTTTCACATTTGAATGGAGAGAAGGGATTAGATATAACATTTACCTGAAGATTTCTGGTATATACTTTTTCAGGAAACAGGTATTGCAATGTTGAAACTCCATCGTTTTCCTTTGATTATTCCTCTGTAAAGCACATCTCAATGCATTATGGTGCTAAGTAAGTGCAAATATTTTTTGCTGCTGCAGGTGTAATGGCAAGTCAGCCAGTTACTCATCAAACCAGCATTTGAGTGTAATCAATCCACTAATGTTTGTGTCTTAAAAACGGATGTTTTTTATGGTCTCAAAACATTAACCACAAATGTTGCCAGACCCTCTAATTTTCTCCAGCAATTTCCGTTTTTGTTTCCGATCTCCAACATCCACAGTTCTTTTCTAAATGTTCACGTCCTGTTTGTTGGGCATCGAATACCAAGGGCTATGAAGGAAATATTTATAAACAATGAGTCACCAAAGTTATCAGAGGCACCAAAACCCCAATGAACCAACAGTAACAAAACTCCTATTTAAGGCATCTACTGCAAGTGCCTTGTCATGACTTTGGCTGCGATGCGTTGACTTGTGTTTCCATCAGCTGTTCACTCCTGCCGTAACTGATGTGTGATGACCTTCCCAGGCTACTGAGTGGCAATGCATGTGGATGAACAGTTGCCAGCATTGTGACTGAATTAATTATGGAATGTCTTCCGATCAGGCTGCTATTAAACCCTTGCTTCCATTGCTGCTTACCACCCATGGCAGGTTAAGCTATGGAATGGGAGATTAGCTGAAATAATTGAAATGCGCTGCTCTATCAAGTGGAAGTGAAGGTGTTAACCCTTTAACATGCTTCTTCGCGCACCTTTGTGAAACACCATGGAGTTCTTATTTATTCAGCAGAATAATTGCTAAGAAATGGACCCTGTGATCTTTCTGTTTGCTCACAGGGAAGCTTAGCTCACAGGAGAAACTATTCATGCAGCTCACAACAGTGCTGTAAGAAAAGGTTCAACGGGAAGAAAAAGAGTATTTTAGACCGCCTGCCCCATACAAGGCCATCATTCATATGCAGGTAACCCTCTTTGCTTTTTAAAATGATAAATGAAGTAGAAGACTACAGATAAAGGAAATAATGAATCTATTTTCAGTTCACATTCAATCTCTAATGCTCAACTATCTGAAGCATGCAGGCTGAATGATTAAACTTCGAGCTTTATTGGGAGAAGCAGGAGAATAGTGGTGACAGATTATGTTGGGGGAGGTGGGGAGAGAGACATGTTTGTGCATGTTGTGGAAGATCATTGTGGTAGCGTGCCAATAAGTGCGCAGATGTCAAAATTTCTTACTTCACAAGGATTCTTTTGCTGTACATTGATCCATTTCATATCAACAAAAGGCAGAAAATTTACAAAGCAGGAACAAAAGCTTCGAGCCACAGCCACAATTTCCTCCTATCATCTTCCCACAGATTCTAACAAAGAATGGGAAGAGTTTGGACAAATAATTATTTCGACAGTATTGTGCTATCATGAAAGACCAAGTGCTACCTCATAGCAGGAGTCTCAATCCGTACATAAATGATGGATTGACCTACTAGCACGCTTTGAAATTATACTCGGGAGAAATCTCACAAAGATAAATGAAAACTTGATGAGAAGAATAGCAAAAGTAGTTATATTGATGTGAATGTCATAGTGGTTTTATCCTTGACGAGCTTTAATGTTGTTTTTAAACTTGAATAGAGAAATTTACTCTCTATAACTATGATTGCACCCAAAATTTCACTTTTCAATTTATTTGTAATCAGCTAAAACGTAAATTGAATTTGAAATGGCATGAATAAAATTGGATCGATGTCACTCTTTTTCTGATTGCACACAACTGTTACATGGAAAAGTCAATCAGCTTTCTGGCTGTGGGTAGCTGGAAATGGACTGGAGTTGGAGTACAGTGTGTTACAGACTCAGTCACAAGATGTTGGAACATGTAGATAGACGCCACCCTTCTTCATCGAACATGTCTGCAGTAGTGAAACTTTCCTCAGTGTTTTATGAATGTGGGAAAACAACCTCTTAAATTGGAAGGATTCTCTCCTTGAAACCAGCTGAATTCTGAAAATCAAAGAACTCCTGGAGCTCTGGATCAATTGGTAACACTAGAAAGGTGTATTTATAATCAGAGCACCTTTGGCCCATAGTATATATACAAAACAATTGTATAAAATTATAATCATTTGGTCTGATTAGTGTACAAATTGTCATAATTGTTCCAAATTGCATTGTCCCAAAGGGATAAGAAATGAAATATATGTTAGAATTACTGAAATTGAATGCTTTTTGCATAATCTGTTGTTATTTTATTATCCTTCAAAGACTGGTCCTCTTTGATGTCAATCAGAAAAGAATGCTTTGCTGATATGCAGTGCTTCAATCACCAACCATACTTCTTTTTCGCTGTCTAAAGGCACATTATACTATATTTATATAGCTTTATACCTATAGGGACCTTAATCAGTATTTACATACCATGCAGATAACATCTAAGCTTATCACCCATATCTTATGGCCAGACAGTGTGATTTTTGATTTAAATATAGACCTGGTTGCAAAATTTTAGTCAGTGTCATCCTGGAGCAGCTATTAATTCATTTGTCTGTTCATTGGTCACAACAGAACCAATTCCATCAATTTAACACGTGTCTGAATTGACCCACGTTGAGCATGTTAAAGATTGGGGACAGTTAGCTACTGTGACATGAGACCTCTGATGGAAAAGCTATAAAACTCTGGGATGAAAAGATCAATGGTCGGGCAGGACTCAAACCTCTGGTAAGTCAGAGTTCGGTTTTTTACTGGTTCACTCAAAATGTAACTGGCTGATTGCCACAATGAACTTCTATAATGCTTAATTTTTTTTTCATCACAAATTTGATCCTCAACTTTTAGGGTAATTCCTATTGAAAAACACTTTAACAGGCATCATTCCTAATACATTGAAAATTAACTCAGTGAATTTCTGCTTCATGGCACAAATTGTGAAATTGGATTTTTTTTAAAAATCAGATTCTTCTATATATTCATGTGTTATTTTCATCAAATATCTTTAAGAAATATGCTTTCATAAGCTACAATTTGTTTTTGGACACCCTAGCTGTGTTCCCACCACTACAGTAGAATGGAACCCTTTTCACCGTGGATACCTCAGGCTGTTTTATCACTTGCTGGTGCCGGCACATACAAATCCAGGCATGATGAGAAAATTGCATTCCTGGAGGGTAGCTCTAAATCCCTCTACTTCCAGGACTGTCTGCAATTTTGAAAAGGGCACGCCTAAACGGTAAATAGAAACTTCACTCACCACCAATTAACAGCTCTTTAACTTCCTTAATGAGTTTGTTAAGAGATCTCCCTAAAATAGGATGGGATTTTCTATATTTTTCTGAATGAAACCAAACTTTTAGGTGCATGTTGTCAAAGGGTAAAAGGCATCTTGTTTCCATATCCACAATGCTATGAAATTCGAGGGGTCAGTTGGTGCCAGTTTGAGGAATGGAGCTCATCTTGGTGGCTATGGCTACCTTGCATCATTTTTGTCCCCTTAGCCAAGTGACAAGTTGTTCTCTACTTGGCAAAGCAGAGCTAGCCCTAACATGGCTTCTGCCTGTCTTTGCTGTTGGTACCAGGCAGGAATCCCCCACTTCCTGGGGGCATTTGAGTTTGCCTTGCCTCATGCCCAATCAGCGCACTTGTATTTGAAATCATAGTCACAGGAGCTCAGCCTCAAAGTCAGGACCAGGATTTCATCCAGGTGTTGGGCTCCTAACCAGTAAGGACAATCTGTCAAATTACCTGATACCTGAGCCCTCAAAAGTTATGATGTGCTTTAAGCCTGTCGTCCCTTTCAGAGCAATGCAATGGATGAGTTTTTTTTAAAATGGAAGTCCAGTTTTTCAATAACAGTGGATATGGAGGTGTTAATGACCATAACCAAGATTTCTAATGATTCATTGTTCAATTCTAATTCTTTCCTTTTCTTTCTCTCTCATATCCTGCCCTTTCTCTGACCCCTGGCCAGTCTTGGACATTGTCAAAAGATGACAACTTTAATCACACCCTTTCAGGCTGTGCTATTTAAAACAATAGGAATGCAGGAAGCTGTATATCTCCACTGTGTCTCTTTGGGTCTGTTGTACTCTCACACTTATTTGACTGCAAGAAGTAACTGTCAGCAACTCACTCATAAAATAAAAAGGCCACATTTCAAAACAATTAAAATAAAACTTTTTTCAAGCTAAAATAATTGTTTTATTGAGAGACGTTCCTCATTGTCAAGCAGTTTGAGAGACGTTCGTCATTGTCAAGCAGTTTGAGAGACGTTCCTCATTGTCAAGCAGTTTGAGAGACGTTCCTCATTGTCAAGCAGTTTGAGTTGCAAGACAAATTGTGGGCATGTATCAGTTTACTTCATTCCTGGAACTCACTTTCAAACTGTGGTGCAAGTTTTAAGTTTTGAACACTGCTAAAAGTCATTCTGCATACATTTAAGTTAAACTTTCTACACAATCCTGTAGTGTCTGATCATCAATTGTAACCACATATTCATGTGACTATTACGCAAATACTAATCAAATAAGTCGATACAGCCAAAGATCAATTAAATAATTCCCTGTCCGTGTTCTGACAAGCTCCTACTTGTTTCAAATGCTTATACTTGCTCCCTACTAAGTAAATAGTGCTTATTCTGTGGGACTAGGCAGTATGTATAGCCAATATTGTGAGCAGCTGAAACCCCAACAAAATATCTGATCATTGAATCATTGAAGCTAACAGCACAAATGGAGGCCACTCAGCCCATTATATCTGTGCTGACACTTAAAAGCAGTCCAACTAGTTTCCCTCCCAAGCTTTCTCCCCCAGAACTGTGTAATTTTTTGTCATCAACCTTTCATCTAATTCCCCTTTGGAAGCTATTACTAAATCTGCTTTCTTCACACTTTCAGGCAGTGTCTTCCAGATTGTAACAATTGACTGTGCGTAAAAAAAAAATCTTTGTTCCACTGCTTTTGCAAATTACCCTAAAACTGTGTCCTCTGGTTACTGACCTATTCTGTCAAACCAACTGAAATGAATGAGTCACATTTTCCGCAGTAACATAATGTACACACTGCTGGTATTTTTATCATCCTGATTAAAACTAGTTTGGGTGGATTTTGTCATTTATGTACATTTTGTATGTTTGACACACCCTGCACGCTTCCTGTCTCAGTGAAAGTGGACACCATCTTGTGTTATTTTTATAGGATGTTGTTAAAGCCCTGAGCACATTTGTAACTATTTCTAAATCAGTACTTAGAAAAAGAGCCTCTCGAAAATAAAATGCAACAAAATGCAGATGAGATCACTTCATTGATTGCGTTTGTGATACAGGAGGATATTGTAATCTAAATCAATCTGGGATCTGAACAATTTTGGCATTCTAACGCCCCAGGCTGGGTGCAGTGAAAATGTGATTTGTTAAGCTTGCGTTAAACATTATTGTGAACTCACTGAGGGTTTTGGGTAGTTAAAAATGTGATTCTGTCAATATATTAACCAGTTATTTTTAATAGCTGCAGTTAAACGTTCTGTGTAATTGAATGACTTGACTAGGAAAGTTAACTGTTTCAAGAATATTACAGATAGATTTACCTATGAACAAGGAGCACCTTGTTCTGGTACTCCTCCAGCATTTTCAATCGAATGTAACAACAGGAGTATAACTTCTTCACCTAATTATCGTTGGGTGTATTTTAATAGAATACAAAGGATGAAATGATGTCATTGGAGTAATACTGACTGTGCAATATTGTAAGGAGTGTGATATTATTTCATTTACTCAATATGCCCTACCATCAACATCCATTGCCATTGATCAGAAACAGAACTGGGCTAGCCATATAGATGTTGTGGCTACAACAACAGGCAGAGGCTGGGAATCCTGCAATGAGTAACTCACCTCCTGACTCCCCAAAGTCTTTCCACAATCTACAAGTAACAAGGCAGATATTCTCCACTTGACTGGATGAATGCAGCTCCAACGAAACTCAAGAAGTTAGGTATCATCCAGGACAAAGCAGCCCATTTGATTGGCAGTATTAAACACCCCTGCACTGTAGGTGTAAAGGAAAAGACTGTATCTCGCTCTAACTCCTGCATGCCCCAGACACCGCCAAAGGAAATAGAATTTCAGCAAATGCAAAGCAAAGAATCTCAAAATTGATTGCTCAACTATCAGTGGTAATATGATTGACATCACCCAATATAATGGCTGCAATGTCTCATCAACTATTTTCACAGATATTAGACACTGATCCCTATGTTTTAAACTTTAATTTTTTGTGGATTCACTTCTTATTTCTTATCAGTCTGTATATATATTGTATTATTTCTTTTTGTATTTAGCAGCTAATAAATTCACTTTTGTTTGCTCAAGAAAGCCTGGTTAGAATTATTCCTTTTAAAGCATGAATTCATTTCATCTGGAACGGATCTTTTCTAAATGAATCTTGTTTTGATCAATGCAGGGGGTGGGTGACTGAGGAAGGGGAGCCAGATCACTGGGAACTTTAAAATTTAGTGTCCCATGATAAATTGAGGAACTTCACAAAGGACTGGTCGTGACACCATAATTTAGCCCCTAACAACATTGGCTCTAACTCTGACAGGAGTCTTCAACCTGCAATGTTAACTCTCTCCACAGGTGCTGAGTATCTTCAGCAGTCTCCGTTTTTATTTCGGTTGTCCAGCTCCTTCAGTATTTTGCTTTTGAATGCTGGTGATTTCGTGACATCCAAATTTGATATGCATCGTGGTGAGGAATTGCAAGGATTACATTTTAAAGGGCTATAATGCATACCACAGCTGACATTAGGGTCCACAGGCAATACCATCATCATTCTAGCAGATGCCTCCAAAATAGGCAACTTGATGGAAAGTAATCAAGCTGATGTGATGGTGCCATTTCTCTCTGTGCAGATGCTGCCCAACCTGCTAAGTATTTCCAGCATCTTCTGCTTCTAATTTTCAGAATGGGTGGGTTTAGTTATAATCTGGTGACATCAAGTGGAGTATTTCCATCTTCATTGCTTGGGCAGTATTCCACATTGAACTTAAGGTTTAAAACCCACCTGATATGCATTTCATTGAAATAATGGATTGAAATTGAAGACAGAGCCTCAATCTGCTCTGCCACATAACCAGAGACAGAGATATACCTTCAAATGGTCAATTTCACATCATTTCTGCTTTAATAATATTCAGCAGCAATCATATCCATACAAAATAGAAATCCAGCAATATCAGACATTACATAATTAACAGTAGGCAGCAATTTCATTGAAATTATTCACAAAGTAACTTTTCAAATTACTTTGGTTACGTTGTTTGTTTTTACTTCTTTTCCTCAACTACCTAGAGGTTTATAGAATCATGAGGGGCATAGATAGGGTGAATAGCCAAGGTCTTTTTCCCAGAGCAGGAGAGTCCAAAAGTAGAGGGCATAGGTTTAAGGTGAGAGGGGAAAGATTTAAAAAGGGACCTAAGGGGCAACTTTATCACACAGAAGTTGGTACAAGTATGGAATGAAATGCCAGAGGAAGTGATGGAGGTTCGTACAATTACAACATTTAAAAGGTAGCTGGATGGATACATGAATAGGAAGGGTTTAGAGAGATATGCACCAGACGCTGGCAAATGGAACTAGATTAAATTATGATATCTGGTTGGCATGGACGAGTTAGACCAAAGGGTCTGTTTCCATGCTGTTTGACTCTAACTACCTAAGTTTGTGTTTTTTTAATGTGGATCTCACATTCTAACCCCACTTTTGTCCAGCTTAAGTGGACTTCCCATTAGAGATGTCCCTGGAATTTTGCCAGTCTCACAGAGCCAACTTTAAGGCTGGGGGGACGTGAATGTGAACAATCAGATCCAGACACATTGCATTCTCTCCCAGATATGTCTCCGCATCTGGAGATTTTCCTGCAATCCTGCAGCACTGGCTTTCCACTCATCTTTGTCCAGTCAGATAATCAAGGTATATCAAAGACAACCAGCCCTTTATTATGAGCAGGAAGGAGATTTTAGGGAGAGTTAAGAAGCTTCACACAGTGGCAAGATGTTAACAGGTCAGCAGAGACATCATCACAGTAGGAGGTCAGATGGACATCAAAGATTGTTGTCCATGGTACTAACACAGAGCTGGAAGGGTGAAACAGGCACAACTGCTGCATTCTTGTTGACATATTCCGCTCCACACTAACGTCTCTGGGCTTTCTTTCTCATTTGTCTCTCCAGTACCTTTCGACAGCACCTCCAATTTGACACACACTCCCGCTGTTCCCATCTGCCTCAGCAGTGCTTACCTTTCCCAGTGGGACTGTCAGTTGCAGCCCAGCATGCCCTCCCGTGGACTTCCCACCTCTGTGGAGGAATAAGAAGAGCAACAAATTCACAAATGGATGTTATTAGCAATGGAGGAAATGGCTCAAATCAACTAGTACCCCATACCAGAACACACAACCCAAGAATCTCCAAGGAGATAAGGACACCGATTTTGAACAGTACATTTTACACAAAGTGAGTTATACTGTTATCAAAAATACAGTCAGTCTTCATCATAAGCATTAGCTTTGCAGGCTACTAATTGATGGGAAAGCAGACATAATTCCCTGTTTTCTTGAACCAATTGCTTAAAAGCTGGGGATGATAGTCTTTAATCTGACAAGTAAAGTCCCCATGAGTGCAAACTGACTATTGGCAGCAAAATTACAGATCGCCCTTGGAGCCTCTGTTATAATAAGGCCTCTCTCAAAAATGTGCCTGAAGCTATAGTGCAGCACAAAAATAAGAAGCAGAATGTTAACATGAATCTGAAGCTGGCCTTATCCTCTAAATTATATTCTCTCATTCCATCTTTGATGTCACTGCCTGGAAGCTAAAATGTATCCTCCTTTTATAGAATGAGAAGTCTTGGAAGGACTGGACCCTCTTTCCCAGTACTTAAAGAAGTGGCACATAAAATGAATCATGGCCTTGTGAAGAGGATTTAGTGGAATCTTCTTCATCCTTGCTAGGGAATCAAATCAATTCAAAGAGGAGTATGATTTAATTATTACTGCAAGTAGATATTGACATCTATGTAGATTGTTTCAGTTTGTAAATATATGCATTTGTGCACCTTTAAGTGCAAAAATGCTTCAGTTAGGGTCTTACTTATTCAAGTTGGAGGTTTCTTGACACTAAACTTTAACATATGTTTGAAACTAATCACCTCTGGTAGGGAGGATTGGCCTCTTACTAGTTTGATGACTCCCAATGGCCATTAATATTTGGCCTGGTTAAATACACTTACAGGGTGCCAAAGAGTATGACCCTGATTTCAGCTTAAATAACTTTCAGCTTCTGGGTCATGATTTTACTCTTTGAAAAAATGCATTTACTGTATTATTCTGCCTGCATGTTTTTTTTTTTACGTAAGTTCCCTTGTACTTACACACAAAGGACAATAGATTTAAGAAGAAGAGTAGCTGATTGTAAAGGTTAGCTCAGATGTGTTATAGAGACAATCATAGTTTTTTTTGGGAGAGGTTTGCGTGATATGTAGATTAGGTGCACAGTGGATTAAAATCAGCAGAATGGATATATCCATTTTTTATTTCTTCTGCATTGACAAAATCTTGCAAATCTAGGTTAATACTGATGGTACCAAGGATGCCATCTGGATTCCCTGTAAAGTAATCCATTCCATCATCGTGCAGGCTACTGATTATCAGCACCACAAGAGAAATGCAAGTGATCATTCATTTTTGAGGCCATCTCATTGATGTTTAATTATAATACAATCCTGAGTCAGGAATGTGATGATACTCCCACTAACCTGGATGAGTGCAGCAAGAACAACACTTCAAGAAGCTTGACACCATCCACAACAAAACAGACCACTCAGTGGTTGCCACATGTACAAACGTTCAGTCCCTCCACACTGAAGGTCAGTGGCAGCAGTGTGTACCATCTACAAGACGCACTGCAGAAATTCACCAAGGTTCCTAAGACAACACCTTCCAACTACACAACTACGTCCATTTAGAAGGACAAGGGCAGCAATGGTTCAAGACGGGAGCTCACCGCCAGACAGACGGCAAGGATTTGTTTTTGGGACATGGAGTTACCGAGCTATCCAGATTCAGTGATCAAAATTTCCAGAGATCTCCTTATTCTCATGTTTGCTGCCTTTTGCTTTGCAACATTTACTAGGCCAGAATATTAAATAAAGTGACACCCAAGTATGTAATCTGCATCCCAGGTGGTGGGTGAGCAGTCATCGAAGCACCATACAAAGTGGACATGCGGGTAACCTGTTTTACAGGTGATAACATGACCACAGTTCCAGCTTTCAGGAACAGTTACGAAAGAAATGTGCAGGAGATTTAGTGACACAGCTTACAGCATCCCTGCCTCTGAGCCAGAAGGACTGGGTTCAAGACCCACCCAAACATTTGATTGCCAAGAAAGGTGCATTCATTCTGTAACCAAGCAGACTGAGTACCAATCTAAACTCCAATTCAACTCATACCTATGACAGAGACAGAAAGATTCCTGGCCAGCCTCATTACAAAAAGGAAGTCAGAACCTTAATTATATTATTCATAGTCCCAGAGTACAATGTGCATGCAAAAATACAACTTGCGTCAGCAACTTGGACTCTGAGTGTATGTAACATATAACCACCGACGAAATGTATGTGTAGCTGCAGCCTAGGTGTAATCTTGAAGTATGACAGGTACTGTTTTCTGCAGGTTCAGAATCATGGTTTCAGAATCCAGAGGTCCCAGCCACTCGCCCCCTGAAACACCACCAGCCCCACCTGTAGCAGAGTCTGTGGCTCCATGACTAGGCTATTGAGTCACTGCAACACCACACCCCTCACTGTACATCCCATCACCACCCCCCCCACCCCACAGTGTGTAGGCAAGTCATCCTCGTTCCGGAGGGACTGCCAAAGAAAGAAGAAGCTCATAGTTTAACAGACTAGGAGAGAACTCTGCAAAATGATCATCTATTTGGGGCAGGGGAGCACTGACTTCTCTTAATTTGACAAACTTCCTCAGGTTATTAAATTCTTTTTTTACATTCACTCCAACACACTTGCTGATATTTAAGGCAATTACTCTCATACCTCCTGACAAGCTGATTATGGAGCTTTCCTAATAGAAAGACACACCTGGCCCCGCAGAGAATCCAGCTTAGCTAGACTTCTGGCACAAGTGGTTTTAAAGCAATATCTTACAACAAGATGACTGTCACATGTTTGGAATTTATTTTATGCCATCTTCATCTGCGCCTTGATTTTGTCAATTACCAGTGCAACTTATGCAATATTGAGTTACATCTGCTTTGGGCATAAGCTTCTTGCTTCTAGCTATATGTGTTCACCTGAAAAATGATCATTTTAATGACAGTTCATCATTCATATTTATTTACAATGTCATAATGATGAAAAGCACAATTTGTAATTAGATAATTTTTTTTTCCCCTCAACCTATTCACAAACTAATCACATACTCACCCAAATGTGAACGTTGCCAATCTAACACTTGGAAAATGAGGATTTGATAAATAGATAAATGTGTTTACACATTTAAATTAGTCATTAAATACATAGCCTTCTTTGACACTTTTTTTCAGAGAGTTTGACTTGGATGTATCAGAAGACACTTGCCTTCAACACACACTTTTTTCAAGGGGAATGGCTTGAGCATATACCATCTCCATGGGTCAGTCTCAAGAAATCTTCTACCACAGGGATAGCTCTTACCATGGCTATGAAGATCACCCCTGCATAAAAACCTTTATATCAGAAACTTACAATACATTGTTGGTGACATAGGCCAAACCAAACACTCAGCTACCCACACATAGACTAATCAACTGTTAAAGACCTTGGGATTTTGTAAAGGAACTGTGATGTGCAGACTGAGTGAATTAAGTGGAATATGAAATTTTGATTTCCCCACAGTAGATTCAGATGTAGAGTTTGATAGGATGTCCTGTAGTGGGTTTTGTGATTGTAATATATTTGCATGCCATAAATTCTAAGTAGCAAAAAGCCTTTTTTCCATCACGTTCCATCTTCAAGAAAAGATCAACAGCACATGAGAATTAGGTTGACATTCATTTCAAGGTAGCATGCAAGAGTTGGGTTTTAAGCAATTGTGTCTGGGGCCAGCAGTTTTCATTATTGAATACTATGAAACAAGAGAGGGTAGGAGGAGAGTGGAGGCTTGCACCAAGGCTTGGGATTGGCAATGAGAAGTCAATAGTGATGGGGCAGGGTGGAGATGGAATGAGTACAACAAATAAGGAATGGAAGAGGGATCCACAAGAGTTCAGAGGGTGCACTTGCTGTTTAGTCCAGACACAAAGAAAGCATATCTTATTGTTAGCAAGCCTCAGTCAAGTCAAGGGGGAATAACCTTCAGTCTGGCGAACCCAGCACCATAATTTAAGAGCAGCCTCCCATACCAGTGCAAGGGCTTGGAAATAATCAGTCAACCCCTTAGGGCAGTCAGAGACAGGATGCTCCCCACATATGGGATAAAGAGTTAAATGTTGGGCAGCTCACCAACCATCTTGACTCTTTCTACCCTATTATGAGCTGTTTTCCTTCTGAAATAAGACAGACAGAGAGAGGTAGATATAAGGGGACATACGTGTGGCATAGCAGTTACTTTTGGTGCAACGGGGAGGGTGTCACAAAGCATAGAGGACGTGCCAAGTCAATGTTGTCGAGGGTTCTGGGGTAGGCGCCAATGAGTGAGGGAAGATGTTACAGGCAATCAGTGAGAGTGGTACAGACTGAGCCTTGGCGAGAGGTTGGAACAGTAGCAGTGATAGAGTGAGTGTGAGATATTGGAGAGAAGATGGTTGAACCTACCCTGGCAGAGTGCAAAAGGACATTGACCTTCTTCCTACAGTGCTGGAAATTTCTTCAGAGACTAGGGACTGCTTTAACTTAGTTGGCAAACTCAGATCAAGCTGACATGATGTGGTGTCAAAATCTCCGCTGCTGGTCCTGGGAGAGGAAGCAATCCCATTTTTACACCATTGCATCTAAAACTGGAGCTCCAGATCTCTGCCAGCAAAACAGGGCACCAATTTCTCCTGTCTGCCATGTTGGAGACAAATGTCAGAAATCGTGCAGGGCAGCTCCAGACTAATAGTGTTTGTCTGGGTACACAACAGGCTATTAAAGATGGCACAGATGCAAGGGATGCTGGTGAATTCTGGGATATCCAGTGCATGGCAAGTTGCTCCAGGAACAGTGCATGGTGCGATCAAGCTGAAATTGGACATGAGGGGCAATGTGAGGTGGGGTAGGTAGCTAATGAGGGAGGTTTGGTAAGATAAGGTGAGAAAACTCACTGAGCTTCACGGCTGGAATCCCTCCAAAAAAAAAACCAAGGCAACCAAAAATGTAAAATTCAGCCCATACTTTGTAAGAGCACCCAGACCATTGTGCTGTCAATAGGTCTTATATTAAAGGTGATGGAGGTGAGCAACAAAGTGCTGTCATTCATACAGTGAGTCCCTGCTGACGAGGAGGGTCTTTTATAGTACAATTAAAGCTACAGAATTGTCTGCTGATAGTGAGTTTTAAACAGAAAGGCTTCTTTCACCACCACAAAATCACACATAATTCTCATTCACACTGCCAGCACTTTTATTTTATTTGAAATCGCTTGAGAAATGCGAAAAAAGCAGGAGAGCAGAAATGGCACAGACTTCAAGATGTACCATCAGAGATGGCATCCCACTGATAAAGTTCCACACCTTATTTTCATTCAGCAACATTCACATCTCCTGAACTTCAGCTGGATAAGGCACAGGATTTGTATCAGTTCAGCTCCTAAGAAACAAGGGCATTGTAAATGATGCTCATTTGGTTTTCCAGGTCTCTTACTCTAACACCATGAATAGGATGGTCTTTGATTCTCTTAATGCCTAGTTTGCATCAAACCCCAAGAACATGCAACGCCTGATGATTCACAAGTAGCCAAAATTCCTTCATCTTGTGTCACTTTATATTTGTTTATAATGCCATTTCATGATAAAAATATCTATTTTTCAATCAAACAAATCTTTCTTCCTTCGCATCTTGTTCCGTAAACACAAACTCAAGTATGATAGCAGCTCATTCCAAGTAACAAATCACTGTGGAAACTCAAAATTTCCAAACAACCCCATGTCAGATCATTAGATCTGTGATTCTGGAGCTGTTTTCAGTCTTTTGACATGTAACTATAATTCCTTTTCAATCCTGTCTATTTGTGTTCCAGAGTGAAATCCAAAGTGTGAATGATAATGCAGTCATAAGGTGAGAGCTATGGTTGCTGGAAGGTGGCATCTTCACCTAGTGCATCTGGCTCTTCAGTTTTACTTGAACCAGCTGACAGTTGTACCATGTTTCACCAATGTTGATCCAATTCGGCCTCAAGCCCAACACATTCGGCATCTGAGGTTAGTGAACCAAATCACTGGATCACATCTCACGACTAAATTTAACTCATCTAGGCATCTTCAGATAAGCTTAATTCATTAGTCAACCATTTGCAGTACCAATTTCCCTGTAAGGTTCCCTGTGTATTCCCAGAAGACTAACCACTATATAGCATCCGTTTAATCTTGAATTGCTTATGAAGTTGCTCTTTTTCAGCTTGGTAAACCACAACTTTATGTCTATTATCACAGTGTCTTTAACTTTTCTTCTGAGAATCAGAACAGGCTCAGGGCTTGCTCGCAGCAAAATATATTTCAGGAAGTGCCTGCAACGCCTGATTACATCTGTGTTCAACTGACTTGAACATGAACTGTCAATTCTTATGAATAGTTAGCATAACTCTTGGAGCCAAGCAATGGTATAGCCTCAACTTCCAATCCATTCTTTAATACTGGTAGACTGCTATTTGTTTTCTGTTGGTGCTTTTATACAGATGTGAAAATTGCACAGTTAGATCCGGAAATCCTTCTTGCATTTCATCAGAAAGTTAATCGTACACGTGCTAGAATTCCAAATCTAATTTCAATCACAATTTAAAGTCACTTTATTTGAATTTGAACTTGTGGAAAATTACTTGGTTTTTAAAGCAAGTATTGTCTCTGAAGTTGGAGGATTTATTCTTTCTACACTCTCCTTCATTTAGTGTAAGCATGCCTACACCAGTTACAAAGATGAGATACTCCTGTTCGACACCAATGAGGGATTATTGTTGTCACAATCAGAAGATGGCCATGTATGGATTTGAGTGGTGATCCTTCATCTAATTTTTGAACACAAGTTTTCATCTACTTATTTATTCATCTTTCCCTTTTCAATAGGTTAATGAATTCACTTGAATAACAGTAAAAGAATGCTAGGCATATACATTAAGCATGGGACGCATGTGGGAAAGTGGTATCTCCCTACCTGCTCCAGAGGTGTGTCAAAATATATCTTAACAGGTTGATTAACAATATCCATATTTCAAGTACTCATCTGCTAATACCAGCAGCTATTATTTCTAAATGCACCGTCTGAAACTTACCATATTTTGCAAAAGTATAATTTTTGACGAGTTTCATGTCCCAATGTTATTCATTAACTACCTATCCGCACTTAAGGCCAGAGGAACTCACCACTCCTAGAAGATCCAGGGTCCCTGGTACTGCACCACTTTTAATAGGCCATCACACACCCAGACAAGCACTGACAGTCTGGAAATGCCCTGCATGGGTTGTAACATTTGCCTCAGATAGAGGGAAATTGGCGCTCTGCTTTGCTAGCAGGATTTGGAGATACTGATAGAAGGAGTGGTGCAGAGGCAAAATATCCTTTTCCCACAGGACTGGCAAAAGAAGCCAGGTCACCAGTTTGGTATCCAGGTCAGTGTGGTCTTGGCTGTCTGGAGAAATGCTCAGTGCCACCATCTTCTCTCTGCTAGCTCTCATAATCAATGATATTGTACACACCTTCCACCAAGGCTCATTTTCTGCCAATCTTAGTAATACAGATGTTTTCTAATCAATATTTGAGAGCTATTATGACATATCTCTGGACCAGGAGGGATTTGAACCTGGGCCTCCCAGTCCAGAAGTAGGAACATTACCACCATGCCACGAGAATTCTCAGCATTGTATGCAATGTCTTCCATCACTCACTCACTGTCACCCACCTAACCCCTACATGCTGTCTACTCATTCACTCACACAGGACACCTCACCACATTTCCCCATCTGTACCTGTGCTAACAGCCGCTTTCATCTCACACAATCACTCCCTTTCTCTCACTCCATAACGCACAGAGAAAACAGCCCACAGTTGGGCAAAAAGAGGCAAGATGGATGTTGTGAGACGAACATTCGGCTTCTCACTCCCTACAAGGAGAGACGCCTGACCCTCGCTGCCCTGAGCGGTTGAATGACTGAGGCCTGGACTAATTTCAACTCCTGTCTTAAGGGTGTCTCCCTTGGCCTCATTGAAGACTTAGATTTAGTCCCCTTGGACTTTAAGAACATGGTTATTTGGTCAAAACAGTTCAGCGAGCACGTACACAGATGGCAGAGTGCAGATGTAAGATTGATAATAGCACATTGCCATATAGCAACATATCCATGCCTTGACTCATGAATGTTGACAATCACAGCAAGCTTCCTGGCGTTGTGTCTGCACTAAAAAGCAAGTCAAGACTGAAGCACTAGGCAGGGATATCATGATCATCCTGATAAAGTCACCATAATCCTACCGGACCATAGGGTGGCTCTCTCATTAGAGACAGAGATGACTCATTGTCATTTTATCTGAGGGTCACCACAGCTCACGGAAGGGGAGAAGTTGAAGAAGGACAGTCTTCCAGCCAGTGTGGAAATTGAGCCCAAGCTGCAGGCATCACTCTGCATTACAAACCACTACCCAGTCAGCGGAGCTAACCGAGTACCCTCCTCACCCCCTGCTTTCCTGGTAGACACTAAACGAATGAGTGCAAAGACAGCAAGTGAGAGGCAGACTGGTCCAATCTGTCAGCTTTCTGCCATCCTTGCCGTAGCATTGTGATGAGAGTTGCCGATGCACTCCAAAGTGCAGGAACAAAGAGCAGAAACCTACTGTAAGTGGATCAGAGTTCTGCCTTGATGGCAAATGTTGGATACCAGTGTCCGTTGATGTGGGTTAAGTGCAGCTTTGCCCATGGAGCATGCCCTGAGATGTCAATACCCGTTATCCGAGATGGAGATCTAGATGAACAACAGCAAGCTAGGTACCCTTTCAGGGCAGGAATTTTCAGGATCTTGTTTCTAACCAGCAAGTGGTAGAATAGGAACCAGCAAATTAGTGAGGTATGGGTAAGTAATAATGAGGGTGATAATGAGCAATAATCCCTTCCAATAGTCCTCTTGCTGCTCACTAGCGAGAATCTCATCTTGACATCTGGGACTTAGCTGGAAAACGGGACTTGTTGCTCCCTACATCAAGAAGGACCTCACTCATCTTCTAACATGGTTCTCCCAAATGTCTTGTCTCAGCCCACATCATTCAACGTCGAGGAGGATTCCACCTGATGCTCCTGTCTGGGCAAATGCATTTTAGGAAATCTGATGCAGGAGCGAAGTATACAGTAAATGGCAGAATCCTGCGTAGCATCGACATACACAGGAATCTAAGTGTGCAGGTCCGCAATTGCCTGAAAGTGGCAACACAAGTGGATAAGGTGGTCAAGAAGGCATATGGCATGCTTGCCTTCATTGGTAGGGGCATAGAGTACAAAAATTGGCAAGTAATGTTGCAACTGTGTAGAACTTCAATTAGTCTATTTTTGGAATATTGTGTACAGTTCTGGGAGCCACAGTACCAGAGGGATGTGATGGCTTTCAAAAGAAGGGTCCCAAACCGAAGCATCAACTTTCCTGCTCCTCTGATGCTGCCTGGCCTGCTGTGTTCCTCCAGTTCCACACCGTGTTATCTCTGACTCCAGCATCGGCAGTTCTTACTATCTCCAATTGAAGAGCAATGATGCTATGAAAATAAATTTAGACAAAATAAAACTATGGTTTGAGCTGGACAGACAATTTCCTCAAAGCATGAAACCTGTTTGATCTTCGATGGAGAGAGATAGTAGGAATTACCGATGCTGGAGAATCTGAGATAACAAGATGTAGAGCTGGATGAACACAGCAGGCCAAGCAGCATTAGAGGAGCAGAAAAGCTGACGTTTCTTCAGAAATGGGGGAGGGGGAAGGGGATTCTGAAATAAATAGGGAGAGAGGGGGAGCCGAAAAGAAGATGGACAAAGGAGAAGATAGGTGGAGAGGAGACAGACATGTCAAAGAGGTGGGGTTGGAGCCAATAAAGTGAGTGTAGATGGGGAGTTAGGGAGGGGATAGGTCAGTCCAGGGAGGACGGACAGAGCAAGGAGACAGGATGAGGCTAGTAGGTAGGAGATGGGGTGGGGCTTGAGGTGGGAGGAGTGGATAGGTGGGAGAAAGGACTGACAGGTTAGGGAGGCAGGGACGAGCTGGGCTGGTTTTGGGATGCGGTCGGGGAGGGGAGATTTTGAAGCTTGTGAGGTCCACATCGATACCATTGGGCTGCAGGGTTCCCAAGCTAAATAGGAGATGCTGCTCCTGCAACCTTCGGGTGGCATCGTTGTGGCAATGCAGGAGGCCCAGGATGGACATGTCATCCAAGGAGTGGGAGGGGGAGTTGAAATGGTTCGCAACTGGGAGGTGCAGTCATTTGTCACGAACCGAGCGTAGGTGTTCCACAAAGCGGTCCCCAAGCCTCTGCTTGGTTTTCCCCAATGTAGAGGAGGCCACATCGGGAACAGCGGATACAGTATACCACATTAGCAGATGTGCAGGTGAACATCTGTTTGATGTGGAAGGTCTTCTTAGGGCCTGGGATAGGGGTGAGGTGTAAGGACAGGTGTAACACTTCCTGCGGTTGCAGGGAAAAGTGCTGGGGGTGGTGGGGAGTGAGGAGCGGACAAGGGAGTCACAGAGAGAGTGGTCCCTCCAGAAAGCAGATAAGGGTGGGGAGGGAAAAATGTCTTTGGTAGTGGGGTCAGATCGCAGATGGCGGAAGTGCTGGAGGATGATGCGTTGGATCCAGAGGTTGGTGGGGTGGTAGGTGAGGACGAGGGGGATTCTGTTTTGGTTGTTATTGTGGGGATGAGTTGCGGGAAATGCGAGAGACACGGTCGAGGGTGTTTTCAACCACTGTGGAGGGGAAGTTGCGGTCCTTGAAAAAAACGAGGACATCTGGGATGTCCGGGAGTGGAATGCCTCATCTCAGGAGCAGATGCGGTGGAGGCGAAGGAATTGGGAATAGCGGGTGCCTGTTTTAGGTATGGTCTGCACATTCCTGATGAAACAAGTGTAGATTTCATTGCACTGTATGTTTCAATATCATATACACAGATGTATCTATCAAAACAAAGTTTTTGCACAAGTTCTCTAAAATACGAACTGAGAGATAAAATGCTGTTTGATTGAGTCAGGACTGCAGGTATACAGATCGCCATTTGTCTTTACAACAGCTCCCTGTCTAGTCTATGCTGCTGAGAACAATTTGGTTAGCCACAACATTTATCCTTATAGGAACAAAGGACTTCAGAGCAGGATTAGGTCACTTGGCAATTTGAAACTTCTTTGCCATCAAGGTCAGAGAAATAAATCATGTGACCCACTGCATCTCCTACTTCAGGGCTCCTTACCACACATACCCTGCTGCAACATACATTCTTTCAGCACCCAGAATTGGATGAACAACTTTATACAGGATTATCAAAACCTCAATTTTTTTGTATTCTACTCTTCTACTTATATAGCCCATTGAAAGGTAAGTTTCAGTATAATAGCCTTAACATCTACAGCTTCGGCAGAGAGCTGAACACAATTTGGTCATTCGTATATTCAACCAACCAAGGGACCATGTGATGCAGTGGTAGTGTCCCTATCTCTCAACCTGGAGGCCAGGGTTCACACACATCTATACAACTAATGTTTTGGGGTTCTTGTGGGGCATTGGTAGTGTCCCTGAGCCAGGAGGCCTAGGTACAACCCTATCTGTCCTAGAACTGTGTCATAATACCTCTGAACAGGATGTTTAGAAAATATCTATATCACTAACTCTGCTTCTTTGAACCTGTTCCTATGCAATAATCATCCAGAAACATCAAAATACCATTTCACAAGCATCATAAACAACAGTTCAATGAACAAACAATCTTGAGCTATCAGTGGCATACTCTTTTGGCGCATGAGTCTTGGCTTCATACCAAGCTTCAAATATGGAAGTGTCCCAGCAAATTAGTAGCAACCATTTCAACTGCAATAATGTGTAATGTTTATCCACACAAGTGGGCTTTGTAATCCACAGGACAGGAATCCAAATTTAATCTTGAAGCTTGAGAATTTTACATTCCCAACTAAAAATCTAGAGGTAAAGACAATGAAGATTTTGGACTGCCATAAAAATTCAACAAGTTCACTGCTGTCATCGAGGGAAGGAAATATGCCATTCTTGAATGGTCTGGTTGATACCAACAGCCTACCCTAGACTTAGTAATATTCAGAATGTTACCAGGTTTCACTAGAAAATCCTCCAACACCACATGGGCCGATCTTATTGTTATCTTTTTGTCCCACAATGACTCTGTGGAACTACCCTTCATATGGAAGATGGAAAACAAATGAAGGCATTACTTGCAATGCCTCTATCATGTGATTGAATGAAAACACATTCACAATTAACAGTCTCCCTTCCTTTCCTTCATCAAAAACTCACCTGCAGACTGTCAATTCAATATCCACCCTCATCAAGGAAAATGTCCTAAGATAAAGATACAGAGAAAAAATTGGTGTCAAATCTTTAACATGTTGTGGTTCTCCTGCCTGCTTGCCCAATTTGATATTTTCTGTGCAAAAAAAAATAACTTCACTCGAAGTCTAGAAAGCATTGCCAGAGTTGTTCTGTGACACTCTAATTATGGTTTTCATGTTTTCTTGCAATTTCTCCAAAGAATAACAGCGCTGGGTGATCAAGCAGCAATATATGGGATATGAAAATCTTTCTCACTGTGGCAAAACATCAGCTGATTGACTGGGGCCTCAAAATCCATCAACTCATTATGGCAAATCCAAATATGAAAATTGCAAGCAAGACCTGAGCACAACATCTGGGCCTGAATACTCAAACGCTTCCCTGTGGGAAACAGAAGCTTATAAAGCTTGGGTAAAGAGATTTCAACCATCACTGGGGCAATGTGAGCACTCAACACAGCTCATGGATTCCTTTAGTGTGCAAATGCCAGTGCTTATGCAGGAGTGTACGAGAGTGACTGAGGGCGGACACAGGCTACATAACTCAGAAAGTACCTTAGCTATCAACACAAATAGCTGTGCAGTCTCAGGCTCTAACTCCAAGACAATCAGATCTCAAACACTGGAATATTGTTCTGGAATGGAACATCCACGCTAGAAGCACTTTTGAGAGGGGCAGTGCTGCCTGAGCCTCTCCATACCCCCTCTCCCACTAAAGGTCTCAAAGATTGACAGCATCTCTCCTTGGCATTGCTATCATTCCATGAGATCATGGCTGATCAGGTTGTGGGCTCACCCCACTTTCCTTATCAGCCCCTATAACCCTCAACTCCCTTGACTGTCAAAAGTCTAACTCAAGTACCCTCATGAACTCATATGTTTCTGTAAGATCACCTCTCATTCTTCTAAACTCTCATGAGTACATTGAGTTCCTATTTGCTGTAAGATCCTAACATTTAAGAGTCAATTTTATGCTGCATATCCTTGCCCACTGGAATTATATTGGGAATACAGGGGCCATCCATTACAATAGATGAATAGTGCAGCCATACTTCCAACAAGTTACTTCCAGTGAAGCCCCAGAATTAAAGCATCATTTCAAACAGTTATTCTTCTATTGTAAAGTCAGAAAATGTGACAAATAATGTCAGATAGAAAATATAAAATGCCAATGTTCTTTGCAAGGATGTTAGGACATCTAGGAACATTAGGATAGAGTTATCAATGTGATTTCCAACACTGTATGAATACAAGTCATTATCAACTAATTACAGCTTTATTTATTGGTTTTAAGAAGTTTCTATTATGGAAATCACTGTCATCTAATCACATGGTCTTATAAGCTAGTCATTAAACAGCCAAAATGATTTAATGGTAAACCTGATGCCATACTGTAACTTTTCAGAAGGGTGCCTTGGGACTAGAGCTCGAAGATTACTTCATTCATTTGAACTTTGACTCAAACCCTGCTCACTGTGCTGTTTCTTACATGTAGCATAGGATGGGATCAGTTGCTCAAACCTGTTCCATCATTCATTAAGATTATGCATGATCTTTAGCGTAACTCTAAATATCCCCTTTAGTTCTATAGAAATTCAATTAATCACCAGTTTGAAATTTTCAACTGACCTAGCTTCAGTAGACATTTTTTTACAGGAGGATGCTGCATTCACGTCTGCAGTTGCACTAAAAGAACCATAAATAGTTTTTTTGATTTAAATTAGGGAGGATGAATATCAGTCAGTTACTACTGCCATGTCAGGGCATATTTGTGCCCATGTGTATATTCACGTGTGCATGTTTGACCACTGCATAATGCCAAGAACATGCTTAGTCATGCTGCTCATGCTTACTGTTTGGGCTCAGATGAAGGAGATACCGAAATATCATCACCACCCCTGGAACCACATGCAAGCATGACTCACCATCTTTGAAGAGAAGGGAAAAGGAAAATCTTGAAACTGTTAGAATTCCCCATAGGGCCATCTGAGTCTGAATTCCCATTAGGAACACTTAGTGGGGGCCTTTATAAAACCTACCCCAAAATATCTGACAGAAACTCACTGAAAGAAGAACAATGTGTCCTTGTCTGACCCAGTCAGTGACTTGGTTCTCTGCCAAAGCTTGAGCTCTCTAGCATGACCTCACCCCAACCACCAAACCCCCTCCCCAATTCTGTTAACGTATTATAGGAAGCGGTTTTGTCAGTTTAAAGATGGTCCCTCCTAGTGTCAGCAGCTTTCTCAGAAATCAACTTGCATTTCTCCTAAAGTTAAATTGCCTAAACCAGAAGGGGCCCATTGGGTGCCTGTAGTAGCCACAATTCCCCAGACAAGGAGTTTTATACCATGTTCGAATACACACATTCAGCTGCATAACTCAACGGTCAGTCCAGAGACCACAGTCTTGTGCAAGTTCTCAGGGTCTAACTGTGCTTCGCAATAGCTATCAGTGAAAGCAGCTGCTGTTTTGTGAACTGCAAATAACAGCTGCCTGTGCCATGGTTTTATTATGTAATTGGTAACAAAGGAATTACTACACTTTTAGTGATCAGAAAATATGCACTAATAACTGATTACTTGAGCCACAACAAACTACAGTTGTTATCTTTGTATGGATTTGATGACAGGTAAAGGGAAGTAGGTAAATACTTGAAAAGCATCTATGGGGACAAAGTGGGATGAATCTCGCAAAGAGTTGGGAGTCAGGCAGAACAAGCTGAATGGTGTCTTTCTGTGCTGTATGAATCGATGGAATTGTCCCTAGCCAGGTTTGTGCTAGTCTGAGGTAAAGCTCATTACTAAAGACAAGCCTCAGAGCGACACAGTGGCACATTATTTAAGATGCTCTGTCTTGGTAGGGTAGCAACCCTGCAAGTGAGGTTCTAATCTCCCTATGTCAGTCCAGATAAATATCAAGATATTCCAAGTGTGAGACAAATCTATGAAGTGTACTTCACTATTCTATCCGGATTCTAGGTAGAGTCTGGAAACAGCTTGACAGTGCATGCTGATGACCACATAATAACCCCAGGTTTTCCGTGGCTATACAAGAAGGGTCAAAAACACCTTAGCAGTAAGGAAAAGAAAACTTGTTTGGTTAAACAAACCTTATCTGACTCAAAACCAAGATGGCTACAAAGTAAGAAAGTGTTACTACATGGGAGCACTATGCTACTGGGTAGATAGGCAACATTTTTATACCAGTGGTTCACCACAAGTTTTGAGTTTCAGATCTCGACCTCTCAGGGAAGTAGAATGAGAAATGCTCAGATACATACCCACAGGGTCAAAAGGAAATGCAACACACGAGTCATCCCCAGACTTTTCACAGGTTTTTTTTTGGAAATGTAAAGACTTTTGGAAGCAACTCATAGACATCCCCACCATGCCACCTACTCTCAGCCGATTCTGATCACGATTTCATTACATGGAAGAGACTGTATATAAGTGAAGCAGCAATCAACAGCAAGTTTCACTGTAACTATGGCTGTTTGTCATTTCATGATATTTTTCTGGTTGTTGTATTGGTGACTTTGTAGCAACAGCTCTGATTCAGATCCAAGAAAGTGACAGACCTGGTCTCAAGTTTGGCTGTCACTTTCCAGCATAAATCGAGCAAATGCAGTTGCATATTGGGGAGAAGCACCCACTCCTCAGGGGCCCTCATTTGGTTTACTCCAGTTTTAAATCACAGGCCAAGAAGATACCTCTCAAGCCAGTGTGGTCCCTTTTGAATTTGTCAGTTGGACAACAATTGCTTCCTTGGCCTGAAATTTCAAAGTGAATCTTTAGCTGGAAGAGTGGTAATGGTTTCTTATTGACATTGATTCCTCTCCATTGAGCTTAACCTTGGGTGGGACATGGTGACTGCAAGTCCCCAAAATACCTGCTGCTGCCTGTGGGCCAGGCAAGGATTTCTGTAAATGAAGCCTGGCTGGATAAAATCTCTTCAGGCCTGCCCCTTGGTTGCCCATCTCCTCCCTCGACCGAGATGAAATTTCGACCACCACTGGATTTCACAGTGATTCTCAACCAACTAGAACACTTCTGGCTCTCTACTTCAAGGAGCACTTTAATGCCTGTGCCTTTGTCAATGGCACCCCTTCCACTTATATATGTTTTCTATTCAGTGGAGCCTAAACATTGTGTTGTCAACTATCACTTGATGTAGATGTATATCAACTGAACTTGATGCTGATGTTTTTCCAGTTTTAGATGGACTGGGGTCAGGTCATGCCATGTTTGGGTCTTGGAGTGGCATTCATTTCATTAACAGTCTGTTAATAGCTAGCAACTGACTATTGAGTATCCTATAGTTATGGTGTGTATGGGCATCATGTGCGGTGGGCTCTATCATTTTCTGCTCATACCATGGGTGCTGCTGTTGATATACTGCTTGCTGTTGTATTTGTTAGGTTTACCACATTGCATGTCATTTTGTCCTTGATGTCACAGGCTGACATGAGTTGCTGTGCTAGGGGCTACAATGTTGGCTGCTGTTCTATTGCTATCGAATGCTGCATGCTATTGTGTTGGGATTGGTGCTGCTTAACTGTTGACCTGTTGGCTGCAGTGACAAATATTTATGAAACTAGGCAGCCATTAAGTACCTTTATATTGGCTATCAACATACTAGGTCCTAACTGTGGCTGGTATATGACATTAGATTGGCATCGGTAAGACAGTAACAATCTCAAAGTGGGATAGGTAGTCATTTATTTTCCTTTCATACGGCCCCATTCTGAAAGGGGCTTTCCACTGGGTGCCCAATATTTTCACCCATTTCTTGTGATAAACTACTTTACAGATGGAAATTGTAGTTCTAGAATGCATTAGATCTCTGAATTGCCATTTTAGAACAAAACCGAATAGAGACCGTCCACAGAAAAAGCAGTCGACTTCTGTTAATTCTCCTCTTCCAAGACCCGCAAACACCATTGTGACCGCTGCAATCTCTGGTACCTTCACATTCCACAATCATAACCTGTCTCTGCCCCCGCACTCCCCCCCGATCGGAACCCCCACCGCCAATTCCCACCCTGCAAGCCCTCCCCCTCAACCAGCCAACAACTTACCCCACGCTCAGTCACTTGCCTCGATTTTGAGGCATTGACCCAAAGATCTGTGTAGAGACATCTGTTTGGTTACGTGAAGCTCACCTCTTGAGTTTAAAGGAGACAGGGCCAATTTACTACTGGATCAGAGACACAGCCAGGCCAGTCCACCAGTCAGTCAGCTAGAGGCCAAAGCCTGGTCCTTTTAAGAAGGACAAAAACAACCACAGGCTTCAAACATGCTCAGGAGCTTGACTGCTCATTTTCACATGTGAAGAGCAAATGTCAAACAATTTCAGCATGTCTGAGGCATGATGACATTCATATGAACACACTCTCCAGATTTCATAAGGGGCTGCTTCAAAACAATATTTGTATATTTCGAGATTTTGCCTGACTGATATGTTTGCATTAACTGCATTACATCTGACTGCTTTTCATGTAAACAGTGCACAGGCATAGGAGGTTATGCAAAGTGGTCATGTTTTTGTACTTAAACATAGAACTATAAATATAGAATACTCAATAGTCAGTTGCTCGCTATTAACGGACTGTCACAGACAGAAATGAATGCCACTCCAAGACCCAAACATGGCATGACCTGACCCCAGTCCATCTAAAACTGGAAAAACATCAGCATCAATTTCTGTTGATATACCTGTCATTTTAAAACAACAACAAGGAAAAAAGTTCGATTCTGCATTTAGTGCAGGAATTTTCTGTGTTCCATTTGCATGAGCTTCAAGAGAGAGAAGCATTTTCTTATTCATTATATTGGCATTTTGGGAATTCTGCTGAGCTGGGTAAGAGATTCCTGTCGATGGCTAGTACCAATATTGTACCATTAGATATGTAATCAAGGCACTTATAGCCAAGTGAAGAATTTTGCTTTGTGCCTGTTCCACTCCCAACTGAGCTGCGTTGAGTGCAGGTAGCTCAGAGTATCGCTTTTGTAGGTGACAGGGGATAATCAGGGCTGGGACCGGGGAAAAGCGAGGTCTTGCAAACAGTTTCCCCACATGAATAGCCATTTTTGGATTCAACAATTAAAGTATTGCAACGAACCACAAACATTAAGTTCATGTTCAAATACTGTTTGCTGGAAGCCAAATACAGTCTGAGGGTGGTCCTGTCAGATGGTCCAACCTGTCTGCTTGACATCAATGTGTCAAAGTTCCTTCATCAATGATGTCAAGGGAGAAAAATAAACAATAGACAAAGAGGGCAAAGAAGTATTTAAGACACTTGTTGCCAGTTTGGCTTTCAGACCTTTTGTGACTCCCAGTATCCTTGCCAACACAAGTTTACTTCCTCTGCCAAGCTTATTTACATTATCCACTGGTACCACAGCAGGTGCAGGGTAAACATCTTGTGTTTCTTCACCTGGGTGCAACACAGAGAGCAGTGCCAAATGAAAAAAATAAGCTTAAGAAACTGTCAGGGCATAAAAGTTCTGCTTTTACCAAGGTCGCCCTGCAATTACTCAAAGAAAGACCTTTTCCATCTTAAACCAGCTCCCACACCACCCACAAACTTGAGATCATTTGCAGAAAAGAAGATTTCAAAAAATATTTCTTCAAGAAATTGTCAACTCCAGGTAGCAGCCAAGAAAAGTTATAGAGCTGAACTGCTGCTATGAAGCAAACATCTCTGGACAATAAACTCTTCCCAGAGAAACCACCGGTACATCGTTTCTTGTTCATTCATGGGATGAGACGTTGCTGGCCAGGCAGCATTTATTTCATAGAGAGCAGTTAAGAGTCAACCAAATTGCTGTGGGTCTGGAGTCACATGTAGGCCAGACCAGGTAGGGACAGCAGCTTCCCTCCCTAAAGGGCATTAATGAACCAGATAATCTGCCATGGCAAGTATAAGGTGGACCAAAAATCCCCGTCAGTTGTTGGACATAACCTGGGCTTAAAAACCCTCTGAAGGGAGAAGTTATGGGAATTATAGTATATTGGATTACAGTCACTGAGACTTCAGGAACCATGGGCTACAACTGAGCCAGGAAAAGGCTGGCTGGAACAGACTGAGGAATATACAAGTCCAGTGGCAGATGTCTGGGACAGGGGCTAGCTATGCGAAATCTAAGGAAACTCCCTCATTCATGCCTCAGCTAAAACAATGCAAGCCAGTCTACAGGAAATAAACAATCTCAACAATTTCAGACCCTTTGGATCCTACACAGGTATCAACCCATTCAATTCCAAATCAGTGCTCAGGCACAAAGTTACTGCACATACCACACCATTGTGTTACATGAAACCCTTTTTCACCTTGGAACCTTCACACCACTATATGAACTGAACAGATGTCTGTCCAAAGGAATTGCCGGACATTCCAAACCCATCAAAACCATTCTTTTCAATCGAAAAACGATTATCACCCACTCCAGCGCTCAGGAAACCTTTTCAGCCCTGAAAGGAGCAACAATAGCTCACAGATTTGGTGGGAGATGGGGGGGGGGGGGGGGCCGGCTGTGGGGTATAACTGGAGACCCCGAGCCCAGCACGAGAGAGAGAGAGAGAGAGAGTGAAGTGGAAGTTGCAGCAAAAAGCGAAAGAAAAGGAGAGAGAGAGTAAAGAGAGCGAGAATCCTGCTCTGTGAGTGGGGCACCGCAAAACCAACACAGCGAGACCAACTACTGAAAACTAACTCCAAACCTCCAATCGACGCCTGGAGGTGACTGAGAGCATCCCAAGACACGACACACCAACCAGGGCAACACCAGCAACATTCTCCTCCAACAACAACAACCTGCTCACAAAACCACCAGGAGGAGGAGAAAAACCAGGGCACGCACCAGGCCGGTCCCACACGTTCAACCGCATCGACAGACACCGCCATACTGACTATTATCGGTGCCTGCGGCCCTTCGCGGAGTCCCAGGTACGGCAAGCGACTACAGACAGAGCCAGTCAAAATCGCGGTTTTCACACCTGGGGTGAGCCTAGGGTCATTGAGACCTCTAACTGGGCTAGTCATAGATAGGGAAGGGGGGTTTGGGGTCAACGGTGTAGGGCACCTCTGAGGAAGGAAAGTGGGGTAGAACAGGTAACTCTCTTTCTCTCTTCCCCCATTGGTGTAGTAACAGTTACCCATTGTATTTATTTTATGCACTGCATTTAATTAACTGGGAGACAGTCTCAGTCAGAGACAGGGGGTTTCAATTTGATATTCACTTTCTTGTTTTGTAAATATACCAATTTTGCTTGTTTGTTTAATAAAATCAGAGTTTTCTTGGCCTCTGAAACATCGACCTCCAGTGTTTTCCCACCACACCAGCCGCATAAGCCCAGTGTCAGAACCAGGGGATCGGTAAACTGTGAACCAGGCATTACTCCCTACACAGGATTTGAACATGGGTCTCCAGAACATTATCTGAGTCTCTGGATTAACAGTATAGTGACAGTACCACTAGGCCATCACCTTCCCTGTAAGTCGCAAAGAGCCACTTAGAGCAAATAGTACAGTAAGGCAGTGTCTGCTGCAACTAGAACTGTAGGGAAACTGCACATGCATTCAGAAATGTATATATCGCTAAGAAATATGTACACGCATGATTCCAGACCCTTTACGTCATAGTGTTGTGCGTAAAGTCCACACTGTGCATGTGCACACAATAGGTGCAACTATGAAATGGGAATCAGGTGGGGCTGAAGGGTGAACAGCATGGACAGGGCTGACGGGGGTAGAGAATGGATGGGGCAGGCAGAGAATGGATGGGGTGGGCAGGGAGGAGAGAAAATGAACTGGGGCTGTACTGCCTGGACCTGTTTCTCTCCCTGCATCACCATCCTGGTCCAAACTAACCAAGTCCCCCCACCCAATCTACTCCACACACCTGATGTCTCCCAACCACCCACCTTGGTGTGTCCAGCTTCCCAGTCTGATCTCTGCCCCATCCCCGCTCCAACCCCAATCCCTTTCCCATTCATGACCGCATCTGTTAACGCACATGCAGATTCTCACTGGGAGTAACATGTATGTTCCATGGTGTCAACAAATGCAGCCATAGGAGAAACAACATCTCAAATGACAGTAACAGCAGTAAAAGCCCACTTGCAGCTAAACGGTGAAATCCAAATTGAATGCCTACATAGAGAATCCGGTTATTGGACAAGTGAAGCAAATTTGATCCCTTAAGGGATGGAATAAATAAGTTTCGCTTCCAACCAAAAAAACTGGGCTGAGGAGCAAAGCTAACAGATTTATCTATTTATTCAACAACAAACTTCAGGTACAGGATTAAAGAAAAGATTGAGAAAGGAGAAAATATCTGGAAGAAAAATCATTAGTGCACTTCAAAGAACCAGACAGTGAAGTTACAGATCTTTATTCTTATAATAGTTTGAACAGCAAATTCAAAGCTTTATTGAACAACCAAGGAGTTTATTGAGTTCATTCATTAAAAGATGAAAAATTGGAATCTGGTCAGCTGATGTCAAATTTGGTGCCTCAGATGCAGAGAAAAATCGGCATGAATGACAACACAGCAGGCATCTTTGATACAGTCAAAAAAACCAGCCAGAGGGCAAACAAAATCGCAACAAAAATGTACAGCAAATGTTGTCAAATGATGTAACTTAAAAAAAAACTCATTTGAGAATATATAAGAACATTAATCAATGTTCTTGACAGAGATAGGAAGCTCGGAGAGGGGTGTTTTATATCAGGGCTTCAAGACCCTGTAGCAACCTAGTGATGATGTCACAGAAAAGCACAAAACTGAGCATAAATATCAGACACTCTAGAATGAGAGACAGCCTTGAGAGTACATGGACATGAATGCACGATGAAGATATATTAGTCCTTATCTAATGGCACTATAAGATCAGAACCTGGCGCATCTATGATTACCATGTATAGCAGTATTTGGTATTAATGTCTAATAAATAATGTTACATTGAAGACTAAGCCTGAAGACCATTGTGACTTTGCCTTCTCCTCAACAGCATGTCCTGAAACTAAAATCACAGTGTGGCATCAAATCACATGATATAATATGGTAGAACCAGTTAAATGGAGTTCATGATTTAACTTATGTACAGTTCTTTGAAAATGCATGACTTGCAGACGAACAGACATTACTCACTGATTGCACACTCTAGTAATCTTATGATTCTGTATAGTGTTACTTGGAATTTGGTTTACATTTCAGCACTGTGCCTTAAAAATGAATGAGAGGAAGCCAAACCTTTTCAAGCGCGTAGAGTGGAACAGAATATACAGAACTGGTCGAATATAAGATTTCATTCATTTTTATCCTTTTCACGTTTTCAAATAGTGTAATCACCTCAAGTTTAAAATTCGCATCATTGATTTCAAATAACCTCAGACTTCCTTATCTCTGTCACTGCTTACAATTTTCTAAGTTGTGCTTCTTGAATTCTGGCCTGTTATCTATCCTTAACATTCAGCAATCCACCTCTAGTAGCCATGCACTTAGCTACCTAGAGCCAAAACTCTGGAAATTCCTCCTGAAACCTCTCCACCTCCCTCTCTGACTCCAAATTCAGCAAACTGTTCCCAGGCCTTCAAGGACTACATTTTGAGGGAAGGTTACCTAGGGGCTCACCTTCCATAGAATCCAGAAAATTAGAAGGTGACTGTATTCAGAAATTTAGGATTCTAAAAGGACTATGATAGTATATATAAAGAAAAGCATTTTTCACTGTTAGGAGCACATTACGGGGGGGCACATAACCTTCAAATCAGAGCCAGTGAGAAAATAGGAGCATGGAACATACTCCCACAAATAGCAGTGGATGCTAGCTCAATTAATACTTTTAAATCTGAAACTGATAATTTTTTGCTAGCCAAAGAATCATTGAATGGGGAAATAAGTTTGAAGGGTTGTACTCTTGAATCCATGTTCTTTAAAATCTACTTTCTTGATCAAGCTTTTGGTCACCTGGCTATGTGTCAAATTTTGTTTGATAACACTCCTGTTGTAAGACATGTTACTAGGGGTATAGTGCTTTATAAATACAAGCTGTTGACATTATCCATGTTGATTTGGACTTCATCAGCCTTTTACTAAAAGTTTTGATTTTTCCTCCCAATTTTCCATATTCTTAAAGTTTAGTTGTTCTGCTTGCTCAGATTTGTTGGCTAATTGGTTGACTGGTTATCATTGCTGACATCCAATACAGATTACACTTGGTTATGTGATCGTGTTGTTTCCTGGTTAGATGCTGTACACTCAAATGGAACAGTGAGTCACTGTGACTGACAAATCCAGAATTTCCAAGCTCTTACAAATAAGGGTCAGTAATGTTTGAACTTAAAATATCTGCAAACTAAAAGGAAAAAAAGAATTGTGACTGCAAGGAGAGTGATTGCCAAACAAATATATTCTAAGTAAGCTGAATGTCTAAATAGAAAATTCCCATACCATGGCATGTTCTACTTATCTACAATAATAAAGAGATTACATTAAACCTCTTTTATGACAATCTCCAGCATTAAAAACTAGGGTAAATGCTTTCCGCATTCAGGATCATCTGAGATGCATAATGATCATATTTCAAAAGAAACCTTGCTTCACCCTCCAGTAATTTCATTATTATATATTTCTATTGCTCATAGTGTGCAATTACCAAGGACATACTGTGGAGGAGGTGAACTAATAACAGCACCAAGGAGCAGAGTAGAACAAGTAGGCACTATGAGGTCCTGTGATTATAATAATATCAAAGAAATGCAATAAGGTTTTCCTTTTTGAAATTCCATATAACATGGGTAAAGCCTTTTCAGAAAAGGCTTCTTGATGCAGTCTTTTCTTCTCTCCCTCTTCTTGGAAACTGAAAACCAGTAATCCCTTAAGAATGCAGCACAAATCAAAAGCTCAGGGTGAGATTAGCCTTGAAGAAAGGGCGAATTCTACTGTAGGCCCCTCAACACGATTCTAATGAATGGTGTATCATTACAGCTCCACATGGCGTAGTGCTGCTGACCAAAGACAGGCTGTGCTGAAGTGAGGTAAAAGGATATGTGGGAACAATTTGTGGAGTCAGGGTACTGTGCGTAATCAGTGACCAAATAACTCTGGCTTAACCCCTTCACCTATAAATGCTCATTCGCAGGGACTAAGATGAGAGCTTCCATGACTACAAATTCCTTCCTATGCCAGTAAGAGACCTCAAGTGTTTCTTCCAACATGAGGACACTCTGACTTTCTGCTATGGCTGAACCTGGCCTGACCTCAGTCTCACTGATCTTGAACCACAATTCAAACAACTCAAAACACTGAGCCACAAGGAAGAGTGAAAACTTGGCACTACTCCCACGTTTGTGGCAGTTCATGTTTTCGGTTTTCACATTGGACCTCTGCCACTTGAAAAGAAAAGTCTGAGCTACTGTACATCCAATCAAGTCAGTTGAACACAGAGGAAATCAAATCTTTGAACTCAATATCGTGATTATTGGAGGAAGCAGCTGAATAATACCTCCAAAGATTCAGCGTGATCATGTATTCAGTATTTTTTACTGTTGAAATTATTTCAGAAAAGGCATTATCAGTTTTCTCATGGAGCTGCATGTTCTAAACTAATAAGTTCCAGAAAGACTGAAGAGGTAGAGTCTAAACAGAAAAGCCTAGAAAGTAGCTTAATCTTAAATAAATGTTAGGGAATGCTGGAGACTCAGCATTTTAGATTTGCTTTTTTTCTTTGATGAGTACAGGAATGTCCAAAATAGGCAAAGTATTTGCAGCATCTGTAAGATATTGATACTGGTCACCACACTCTCACTTCCTCACACTGCTGTTAACGCACTCAGTCTAGCTGTTTACACTCAGTCAGTGCCCACAATAACTCTTCCAAGATATAAAAATGACCAGTCTGAAGTGAATGAAATAAGAATCTGCACAGAAGGGTGTTCTCGATTGTTCCTAAGTAAACAGACTTGAGGAACAATTTTTTTTCTTGTTTGGTGTTTAGTGGAATTGTAAATATGAGAGCACAGTTTGTGTTTATAGTTTTGCTGCAAATAGCACATGGATGCCATCTTCCCTGATGGTTACTGACAGTAAGTATGTAATGGATATTAAGCCTGGTTCCCAGATGTTGGATTTTTTTTTCCTTTTCCTCATACTGTTACGATTAAGTAATGCTGTGGTGTTTCTCATACCAGAAGCTGTGTGGAGGAGCAGTTTGATCCTTGGCAGAGATCTATCAATGCCATTGAAAAAGTAAATCCCTTAAAACAGGAAACAAAGTTGCAATATTTCAGAGTTAAGCAGCTTCTAAAAGCAACTGGACAATTGTGCGCTCTGATTTACTATTAGCTGAACTGAGTATTGAACACGTTTGTTGGATTCCTGCATATTTGAAATTTGCAGCTTTTTTTGTCATTTTATGTTATTCTTAACAGGCATGTGATGCAAAATAGGTATGTTGTCATTTATTGCAAAGGGAATGAAATATAAAAGTAGAATGTCTTCTTTGAGTTATACGGAGCAACGGTAACGCCACATTTGAAATATTGTATATAGCTTTGGCCTCCTTATCTAAGCGATGTTATAAATGCATTGGAAGCAGTCTGGAGAAGGTTTGCTTGACTAATTCTTGAGATGATGAGAGTTATCTTATGAGGAATGGTTGAATAGGTTGGGCCTGTATCTGTTGGAATTTAGAAGAATGAAAGGGGAACTTATTGAAATATGTAAGATCCTGGGACACTGTTTGGATAAGTACATGAACAAGAAAGGTTTGGAGGGATATGGACTAAACACAGGCAAGTGGGACTGGTTTAGTTTGGGTATATAATCGGTGTGGACTAGTTGGACTGAAGGGTCTGTTTCCATGCTCTATGGCTGTATGACTCTATGACACAGTCGATGCTAAAAGGTTATTTCCCCATTAGCCAACCTAGAAAGAGGGGTCACAATTTAAAAAACAAGAAACCACCCATTTAAGACAGAGATGAGGATTTTTTATTTCTCTCAGAGGGTTAAGAGTTTTTGGAATTCACTTCCTCAGAATAGAGGCAGGGTCATTGAATATTTTTAAGGCAAAGGTAGATAGATTCTTGACTAACAAACGAGTTCGTGGTTATCAGGGCAGGCGAGAATATGAAGTAAGACCATAATCAGATCAGCAATGATTTACTGAATAGCAGAATAGACATGAGACCAAATAGCCTTCTCCTGCTCCTAATATGTACATTTATACGTTTGTACATGTTTCCTCATAATACCACTGTTTGGACAAAAGACCAAAATTGTACATCAAGCCGTATTTTCCTCCAACAAAAACAGAAGTTGCTGGAAAAACAACACTATGACAGGGTAGATGCAGTTCTGAGGAAGGGTCACCGGACCTGAAACATTAACTCTGATTTCTCTTCACAGATGTTGCCAGACCTGCTGAGCTTTTCCAGCAATTTCTGTTTTAGTTTCCGATTTACGGCATCTGCAATTCTGTCGGTTTTTATTCATATTTTCCTCCATTTAGGAGTAAAGGCTTTTTTCTTGCAGCTCTTTATGAGACAGAAATTGGTGAAGCAAAATGATCTTTCAGCAGGAAGATTTCATTGATAGCAATTCTGTTAACGGAAATACTCAAAGTCTGACCAGTACTCACCTGTAGTAATGGTCCTCCAATAATTTGCAAGCTGCTAGTGAGCCAGTTCATTGGTATAAAAGTTTGAATGCTTGCAAAATCTGTAATGGAATGCACTTTGCAATGTAGAAATAAAATAGCCTTTGTTTTTGTCCAGGAGAACAACCCACAAGAAAACTTGTGGGATGATATATCAGACCCTGTTATATAATATAGAATGTAAGAGCAGGAGTTGGCCATTCAGCCCTTCAAGCCTGCTCTGCCATTCAATGTGATCATGGCTGATCAACCAACTCAATATCCTCTTCCCACTTTCTCCCCTTACCATTCGATCCTGTTAGCCCTAAGAACTGTATTCAACTCCTTCTTGAAAACATTCAATGTCTTGGCCTCAACCTCTTTCTGTGGTAGAGAATTGCATTGGATCACCACTCTTTGGGTGAAGAAATTTCTCCTCTTTTGGATCCTAAATAGCCTCCCTATATCTTTAGATTTTGACGTCTGGTTCTGAGCTCCCTGGTCATCAGGAATATTCTTCCTGCATTTACTCTGACTAACCCTGCAAGAATTTTATAGGATTCTAAGAGCTTCCTCCCCTCATTCTTCAAAACTCCAGTGAATATTGTTCTAATCAATCCAATCCCTTTTCATATGTCAGTTCTGCCATCCCAGGAATCAGTCTGGTAAATCTTTGTTGCACTCCCTCCATAGCCAGAACTTCCTTCTTCAGATAAGGAGATCAAAACTGCGTACAATCTTCCAGATGAGGTCTCAATAAGGCCCTGTACAATTGCAGCAAGAAATTACAGGAAGATCATTGTGTAAAGCAACAATGTTACTGTGAGATAGCAACATAGTGGTAAAAGATCATTATCGTCACTAGTACTACAGCCAGCATGTTAACATCAGGGGTTGTGGATTCAACTTTTTGCCTTTATTCTGCTTCTACTGCAAAATTCTGGACATTTTTCTCCTCATTGGAATTTGACAAAGCTGTTACAATTACCCCGGACTCTACCGCTGATTGTAGGTTGCTCATACTGAAAATGATGGTGCTGGGCTACAGTTCACTCAGGGGTGTGGAGTTCACTCAGGCTTTAAACTAAATAGTTGAGCGTGGGTTCAATTGCATGGAAAATTATGGAAAAAGTTAAAGGGAGCAGGGCTCAGCAGAAGTTATGAAAGTTTCTGTAACAAGTAACAGGACAGAGGGTACAGAAATGGTCAGGAATCTAACTTCAGGCACAGCAGATAATGGGACAATTATGAGAAGGGGTTAACACTCAATGGAAAACTCAGGGTGTTGTACTTAAATGCATCCAGTATACGAAACAAGGTAAATGAGCTTGTAGCACAGATTGAAATTGGCAGGTATATTGTAGGAATCACAGAGAGGTGGCTGGGAACTCAAGGTGGCACGGCAGCTGTGTGGTTAGTACTGTTGCCTCACAGCACCAGGAACCTGGGTTCTGTTCCACCCTCGGGCAACTGTCTGTGTGAACTTTGCATGTTCTCCCCGTGTCTGTGTGGGTTTCCTCTGGGTGCTCTGGTTTTCTCCCACAGTCCAAAGATGTGCAGGCTAGGTGGATTAGCAATGCTAAATTGCCCATAGTGTTTAGGGGCATGTAGATTAGGTGGGTTACAGGGGGATGGGTCTGGGTGGGATGCTCTGTGTGTCAGTGTAGACTGAATGGGCCGAAGGGCCTGTTCCCATACTGTAGGGATTCTATGATCTAAGTAGCCAAGGATACACATTCTATTGAAAGGATGGGCAGAGGGGGGCAGGCTTCCCTTGCCAGTAAGAAATGAAATTGAAGTGATATAAAGTTGGAAAGCGTAGGATCTGTGTGAGTAGAGTTGAAGAACTGCAAAGGAAAAAGAATGATCCTGATGGGAGCTGTGTACAGGCCTCCTAGCAGTAGTCAGGATGTAGAGAAGAAAATAAATCTGGAAATACAAAAGGCATGTAAAAAAAACACACTTTTACAACAGTCTTGAGAGAATTCAGTATGCAGGTGGACTGGCAAAATCAGGTTGGTAGTGGATCCCAAGATAAGGGATTTATGGAATACCTACAAGATGCTTTTTTGGAGTAGTTTGTAGTAGAGCCCACTAAGGAACAGGCACTTCCGGATTTGGTGATATGTAATGAGGCCGATTTGATTAGGGAACTCAAGGTGAAGGAACTCCTAGGGGGCAGTTTGAGAGGCAGAAACTGGAACCAGATGTAATGGTATTACATTTGAATAAAGGTAACTACAAAAACATGAGGGAGGAGCTGGCCAGAGCTGACTGGAATGTCAGAATGAAGCAACCATGGCTGACAAGGGAAGTTAGGTCAGCATCAAAGCAAAATTAAAAGCATACAATATGGTAAAGATTAGGGGGAAAGCCAGAGGTTTGGGAAGCCTTTAAAAAAAACAGCAGATGATAATCAAAAAGGCAATAATGGGGGAGAAGATAAAATATGAGGGTAAACAAGCTAACAATATAAAAAAAATTGTAAAAAGTTATTTTAGATATCTACAAGGTAAGGGAGAGGCAAAAGTGGACATTGGACCACTGGAAAGTGAGGCTGGTGAAGTAGTAATGGGGAACAAAGAAATTGGTACTTTGCATTAGTTTTCACAGTGTGGGGCACCAGCAACTTCAAGACAGTCAGGGGCCAGAGGTGAATGTGGTGGCCATCACTAATGAAAAAGCACTGGGGTGGTTGAAAGGTCTAAAGATAGAGAAATTTACCGGACCAGTTGGACTACACCCCAGAGATCTGAAAGACATAGCTGAGATTGTAAAGTATTGGTTGTGATTTTTCAAGAATCACTAGAGTCAGGGAGGGTGCTAGAGGACTGGAAAATGGTTAATGTAACATTCCTGTATAAGAAAAGAGGGAGACAGAAGACAGGAAACTATAGGCTGGTTAGCCTGACTTTGATTGTTGATAAGATTTCAGAATCCATTATTAAGAATTAGATTACAAAGTACTTGGAAGTGCATGGTAAAAAAGGGCTAAGTCAGCACAAGGTTGTCAAAGGGAGATCATGTGTGACAAATCTGTTAGAATTCTTTGAGGAGGTAATGAGTAAGTTAGACAAAGGAGAGCCAGTAGACGTGATCCATTTGGATTTCTAGGAGGCTTTTGACAAGGCACAGCACAGGAGGCTACTTAAAAAGCTAAGCGCCTGTGGTGTTAGGTGAAATGTACAGGCATGGATACAGGATTTACTGACTTGCAGAAAGCAGAGAGTAGAGATAAAGTGAAGTTTTTCAGTATGGCAGCCAGTGACTGTGAGGTTCCATAGCAGACCCATGTTGGGATCACAACTATTCATGTTATACATTAATGATTTGGACGAAGGAAGTGAGTGCATTGTTGCTAAGTTTGCAAATGATACAAGGATAGGTGGACGGATAGGTAGTGCTGAGGAAATAGGAAGGCTTCAGAAGGACTTGGACAGGTTAGGAGAGTGGACAAAAACATGGCAGATAGAATACAATGTGGTAAAGTGTGAAGTTATGCAGTTTGGTAGGAATATTAGAGGCATAGACTATTTTCTAAAAGGGGAAAGGCTTTGGAAATCTGAAACGCAAAGGCACGTTGGAGTCCTAGTTCATAATTATCTTAAAGTTAACATGCAGGTTCAGTTGACAGTTAGGAAGGCAAATGCAAAGTTAGCATTCATTTTAGGAGGGTTAGTGTATGGTGGCAGAGATGTACTGCTGAGGCTGTACAAGCTCTGGCCAGATCGGATTTGGATTATTGTGAGCAGTTTGGACCCTGTAACTAGGGAAATACATGTTGGCATTGGAAGCTGTCCCAGAGATGAAGGGCCTGTCATATGAGGAGCAGTTGAGTACTCTGCGTCTGTTCTCGATGGGGTTAAAAGATGTGGAAACGTACAGAACACTGAGAGGCCTGGATAGAGTGGATGTGGAGAAGATGCTTCCACGAGTAGGAGAGACTAGGATCTGAGGGCACAACCACAGAGTGAAGGGATGGCCCTTTAGTACTGAGAAGATGAGGAATTTCTTCAGCCAGAGTGTGGTGAATCTGTGGAATGCATTGCCACAGAAGGCTGTGGAGGGTAAGTCATTGAGTGTATTTAAGACAAAGATAGATAGATTGTTGATTGTTAAGGGGATCAAGGGTTATGGAAAAAAGTCAAGCGAATGGGATTGAGAAACATATCAGCCATGATCGAGTGATGGAGCAGACCCAATGTGTTAAATGACCTAATTCTGCTCCTATATCTTATGGAATTAAAGTTGCTGTGACAACATGCACTTTTACAGCATGTATTCAAGAGCCACGAACAGTCATGTAAATAGTGCAATGTTCTTACCAGTAGATAGTTGACCAGGAATCTCTCATTCTTACCACCTACATGTGTTGACAGCTGGGCACTCAGTCTTTTTTAGCCACTTTCTTTGGCTATCAAGTCTTGGAACCTACAACTTCTGTTTGACAGGCAGGCACATTTACCCATTGTCCCACAGTGCCTCCATATATTGGAAGTAGAGCTCAGCCAAGTGGTTAATTCATTCCTTTAACTCATGTTGCATCGTTCAGCTCATTTTTTTGTTTCATTAGAAATACTACACAGCGAATAATATGTCCTCAACAATGAGAGAATGTTTACACAGAATTTAATTTGTGTTGCTTTTTTTAAATTTATCCAATCAAGATTGCAGTACTGTACCCTTCCCCATATCTATATTACCATGATGTGAGTTCAAATCCTAACATGGCATTGTAAATTCAGATAATTAAATATAACTGGAATAAACGTTACCAGTAGTCACAGCAGTGAAACTATCAGATCATCATAAACTTAACATTCTCTAAGGAAGGAAATCTCCCATCCTCACTGATTTGGGACCAGCAATGTTGTTGATTCTGAACTGCCCTTTGAAATGGTTCAGTGTGCCACGCAGTTACATCAGAACCATGGTGAAAAACTGAAGGATTTAACAAGTTGGCTCACCACCATCTTATTGATAGCAATTTGAGATAGGAATTAATACTGACTTTGCAAATGATGCCTACATATTGTGCATTAACATTAAGAAATGCTTCATCAGACAGCTTCAAGTTTGCAGTGATACGCATTGTAAGATAAAAGGCAAGTAAAAGTGGCTAGTCATTGCAGAGTGGGTGCTCCTGTGTGAGTGTAATATAATGATACATGAGATCTCCTATTTATCACTCATTCACCTTGTTAGAATTACTTTTCAGAAAATTGCAAAGCGAGTGGGAATGATTAAGGACAGAAGTTCACAAAATTAACAGAAACATTCACCCAAATTGTTTATTTATTTTATTTAAAATTTGTTTTTACTTCTGTTGTTATTACCTATCTTATTTACCCATTTTTCAATTCCATTCAATTTGCACAGACAAAAATTCCATCCAATACTTTGATCAATGAATTGAAAATACCTCAGCATTTCTTCAGAAGGAACCTTAAGTCCCTTCCCACATCTCCTGGTTCTCCAATTCTGGCCTTTTCTGTATTTCCCTTCCTTCATTCCACAAGAGTTCACCTTAACTCAATTCTATCCTGTGGAACTCCCAAACCAAACACCTCACTATTCTTTTGATCCTTAAAAGGCATCTCAAACCTGACTCTTTCTACAAAATATTTTGTCCTGTCCCCCACTATTTATATCTTTTGAATCTTAACAGAGCTCCTTGGGACTTTTTCTATATTGAATTCATTGCATAGATACATGTCCCTCTTGAAGGAATTAGTCCAACAAAGCTATCTTGGGAAGGGGAGACTTCTATTGTGGAAAGACAATGGCAGCTTTCTTGGTTACTGTACTAAATTTATGACATTGCAAATGGATTCAAACTGCACTGTAAAATATTGCTTATGATGGTCCTTAGTCCATTTTATTTTGAATAGTTATCACTTATATAAAGACAGCAAAGAAATGTATTTCTTAACAATGTAGTGATACATTTGTTACTGATAGCACCACCAACTCAAAAGTATTAAATCTAATAAGCCAAACAACAAAGGTGTTACAGAAATTGTTTCTACTTGGATTTTAACCAAATAAATTATATATGTCAAAAGTTAAATCTATCTCTTGAGCATCAAATATAATGGTATTTGCAGTGTTGATACTCCTCTAAAGTGAGACATTCTGCCTTTATAACGTTTGGGAGAATTTGCGCTCATGACGCAAAGCTTCATACACCAGGACCTGACACTAGAGAATTGGGCCTGTTGTACATATGTCACTATCCCCTCCAACTACAAATATCTACCTGCTACAATGGATAAGCATCACACCCAATACTCAATTCCACCAAGCAAAGCTCTGCTGTAGAACTGTTAAATCATAAAGTGTGTCCCATTTTACAGTTTAATTGATGAGTATTTGTGGGAAAATACACATAGTTTAGTTGTGAGGGCACTGGAGTCGAGGCATCTCATCTAGTAAGCCTCACGGGGTGTTTGGAGACTTGCTGCTGTCTTTTTTAAATTCTTAATCAATAGCCACATTGCAATGTCCATCGGATCTTTTCCATTATTTATTTCTCTTGCAAATCCATAGTTGCTGTATCCTTAATTATTTGCTGCACCTGCAATAAATAGAACACCATGTGACTTGAACAGACAGAGGAATGTTAAATAATTGCATTAACTACTCAGATAGTAATACTGCAAAGGGTAAAGTACAGCTTTAAAAACATTTGACAGAATTGTCTTTGAAGGTTCTGGAATTAGTTTGACGTGGTGCAGTGTGTGGACATCAGCCTTGAATCAATGACCTGAGTTCAAATCAAGCCTAAATTAATGGAAAGAAATTCTCTTCATTCAGACAGCTAAAGGATTCCTGCATGAAGTGAATCTGGAAAGTCTCAATTCAGTTGCAACGAGCACCATCACCACCACCCACCACCCCCGCACCCGGCCCCAAACTGGAATTAAATTGGAAGTTAGAAACCACAGGACAGTGGGTGTAGAAAATGGAAAAATCGGACATTCCTTTTTTATGTCTGTGACAGGATTTATGACTTTGTTTGGACCAGAGGAGAGGAAATTATTTTGTATGTACTTATTCTGCAAGAATAATGCAGAGCCAACTCCCAAGTTGCTAGTGGTTTTTAATTATCAGAAATGAAGGTGTGAACCAACATATTGCAGATTATATGATGAAATACTTCCCGCTTGCCTGGATGAGTGCAACTCTACAAGAAGTTTGCCACTGTCCAATACAAAGCACCTGCTTGACTGGCACCATATTGACCAACATCTAATCCCTCCATTACTGACACTCAGTAGCAGCAGTGTGTCTACAAAACACACTGCAGAAATTCACCAAGACTCCTTAGAAAGCACCTTCCAAATTGAAGGGCAGCAGGTACATGGGAGCACTACCTATTGCAAGTTCCCCTCCAAACTACAAACTATCCTGATTTGGAAATCACCATTCTTTCATTATCACTGTGTCAAAATCCTGGAATTCCCTCCCAATCCTGGCATTGTGTGTGTATCTAAAACTCATGGATATTACTAATTCAAGAAGGCAGCTCATACCACCTTCTCAAGTGCAACCTGAGATGGGCAATAAATGCTGGCCCAGCCAGCAATGTCCACGTCACATGAGTGAACAAAACAAATTACAGACAGGAACTATTTTTCTGTCCCTTCACTTGCTTGATGTAGAGCAACCCCAGTCTCAAACAAGTCTTTTCATGCCACAGGTTACTTTTTTTGAGATGGTGATATTTTAAGGGCAGCCAGAAACCCCCTTTATAGAAGCTGGTGACTGACAACATGATCCCATGACCCTATGATCCATTTGTCAATCCCAATGATATCCTCAATACTGCAAATATCTATGCTATGTGCATAACTTGTAGAACTTGCAGGCAAAACTTTTACCAAAAGATTCATTCAGTCTACTTCTCCTCCTATTGCATTCCTGAGTTCTACACTGCCACATGCCTGTTCCTTTAATATGGAATTGCAACAGGCACTTTGCATTGATCACAGATCAAAGGGAAGTGAGTGGCTGGTTTTACATTTACAGTAAAGCATTACATAGTAACTGGCAATAACGGAGAAATAACAGACTTAGCAATGTAAGCTGTGTAAGTTATTTAGCACATTGATGTTATCAAACCAAATTTCAACTGCAAGTGATTAAATCCTCTTGCAACACAATCAAGGTTTTTATCTAAAGCTTCACATTAGCACACACGTGAAAGGGGGAGACAAAGGCACTGTATTATTAATCCAGAGACTCAGGTAATGTTCTAGGGACTCAGGTTCAAATCCTGCCATGACAGAACTTTAATGAATTTGAATCCAATAAAAATCTAGAATTAATACTGTAATGATGAAACCATTGTTGATTGTCTGGAAAAACCCCATTTGGTTCACTAATGTCCTTTAGGGAATGTAACTGCTGGAGTAACCTGACTGCAGACCCACAGCAAGGTGGTTGACTCTTAAATGACCCTAGGCAATTAATGCTGGCCTAGTCAGCAATGCCCATATCCAATGACTGAATGAATTTTTTAAAAATCCTCTGCTTTGCTTACTAATCCTTGATTATATATAGCTGTCTCTTGCTCATGTTTCTTACAGATTTGAGGTCAAAAATCACACGACGCCAGGATATAGCCCAACAGGTTTGTTTGAACACAAGCTTTCGGAGACTTGTACGGAGCAAGACTCCGAAAACTTGTGTTTTCAAATGAACTTGTGGGACTATAACCTGGCGTCATGTGATTTTTGACCTTGTCCAATCCAGTCCAACACTGACACCTCCACATCATTACAGATTTGAGTTTGCTTCCAATTGTGTTAATACTGAGAAACTGTGTTTTTGACATATTCTTCCAGACAAAAACATTTTTTCTTGATTTATAGTTTGGTAAACTTGAATGCCCACCTGACTGGCACCCCATCCAATACCTTCAGCCTTCTCTCCCTCCACCACCGACTCACAGTCAGGCCAGTTGTCCATCATCTACAAGATGTATTGCAGCAGCTCAGAAACTTTCTATCAACATCATCTTTCAAACTCACGACTTCTGCCACCAGCAGGATTAAGGCAGAAGATGGATAGGAACACTTGTCACCACCAAATCCCTGGGGAGTTTTCCCAAGTTATTATGGTTCCAGATGGATACAATAAATTGTTAAGCTACTGGGTGTGAAATGGCTCCTTTATTCACAAGGTTGGTCACAACAAGGTCAATTTTCAGAAAGATCCCTCACTGGTTGATGACTTTCTCCCAGACAAAACAAATTTAAATTTTGAAACAGCCAATATAACAAGATTTTCTTTGTGTTTATTAGTTTTTAAATTCAAGAAGAAATGGTGACACATACACAAAGATTAGGAATAAGAAGCGTGTCCAAGAATACAACATAAGGGTTAGTTTCTCTGGTTTGTTCGTGAAGAGTACATAGAACTGGAACAGGAACATTCATCGTTGAACTGTCAATTTTAGATTCCTGGTTTTCAGTTAGTTAAAGCCTTTCTGTGCGTGGGTGGCAGGACTCAGGACAAGAATATCCTTCTTGTGCCATTTCATTCTGACTAGCCAACTGGTTTCCAGCATCCAGAGTGAGAGAATACATTTGCCTGCAATGCAAGGGTGACTAGTAGATGATTGTTTGACTGTGATTGTCATAGCACACTACAACAAACCCAGGCTATTACACATGGGTCCGTCAGTTCACCAGTACACCTTCATCCATTAACACACCTCCCCCACTATCACATATAGACCAGGATTACTATCAGTCTTAATTCTATTTTTGTATATTCCCAGAAAGGCAAAACTCAAAAGAAGTTTGAAAGTGTCGGCTTTCCATTGAGGAAGGATTTAGTCAGCTCACTCATTATCACTTCCTGGTACATTCTCTCTTTGTCTGATGTTTCTTTGACATTTGATACATGCGACATTCTATGGACCCCACACAGGATTTTGCCAGACAGTGACTGATTTTACATTTGCAGTCTTTATTTTGTCAGTACCAGTCCTCTTCAAACAAGAAACTTAAAAATGGAAGTAAAACTTAAACAGGATCCACAGTACTTTGGAGTTCTGATCAGTCATCATGACACACTATCTTCTGCAATTTCTCCTCCAAGTCGCACACCATCCTAACTTGGAACCATATCAGTCTATCACAGGGTCAAAATCCTGCAACTCCCTCCCTTTTGGCTGTCCCTACACCCAAAGGACTTCAGCAGTTCAAGAATGCACCTCACCACTACCTTTGCCAAGGTAATTAGGGATAGTCAATAAATCCCATGGACAAGTAAAAGGAAACTGCATACCTGACTTTACTTTTATATCTGTAGTATTATTCGCTATTATATGAGGGTCCAGAACAGAAGGATAGTTTTCTCTGCAAGTATTTAGCAGTGGTAAAGGCCTAAAGCAGAATGAAAGGCTTGGGAAGTAAGAGGAGAGAAGCAATAAGTTAGAAAAAGTGGAGTCCAATTTCAGCACCAAACATTAGCGTGGTCTCCTTGTTTTGTTTTTGCTGGGATCCCATACTGTCTAGGTAGTACAAACATTGAATTTGTTTTGCCTCATATCTAAGTACTTGTTAAGTATCACTGAATCAATGAGAAAAATGATCAACATTGTTTTCCTAACATGGTATCAGTATATAATTGGCTCTGAGATCCTACTATGAAAGGACCAATTAATAAACGGGGATATGAGCTATGCCAACCAAAACTCACAGATATGAACCTAAATCTCTTAACCCCTCCACTGACTCAAAATTTTCACACATGGTCTCTACCATCCAATATTGGATAATTATAAATCCCCTTCAACTAAATTGAGGAAGAATGGAAGCCATTGTCATTGATTCCTGCTACAATTTTTATTCCCTAGATCCCAACTCCATTCCCTTCTCTGGTCAGGATCTGAAGGTGGATAGAGCTTTCACAACTTTGAACTGACCCTGACATGAGTTCTGGCAAAATATCTGTTCCATCACAGGGACCAATTTATTACATCAACCATCTCTACCTCAGCTCATCTGTCTCACTGCTGTCAAACTCCTCCACCCCTTTGTTTCCCTTACTAGCCCTCCATGTTTGAATATGGGGATTTGCAGAGAATATGCCAGACATTGGTGTCAGTTGGAGAAAGACCTGTTCTCCATCCATGTATCATGGCAGAATATAAGAAAGGTCATTAATATGAAACCCCTTAGCTACATGTCTCAAATGAAGTTTATAGACAGGCTATCAGTGTTCAAGAGGGTTAATTTTGATATTTTGCTGACCAACAATTAGAGAGCACTGTTGGTCTAATAAACAAGGTCCCATGAGTTTTGAGATCTAATCCTGTTTAGGTTTAGCAAGCGAGTTAGGGTGGAGGAGTAGTAATCAAACATTCTGATGTAGCTCAACCAGAATGAGACCTCAATGTCTGGCCAGGCAGCCTCCAGTGAGGTAATGTGGAGTGAGAGAGGATTGGAGCTCGTAAATCAAAGACTGTTGATTCTATGGTGGCATTAAATATGTAAATGTATTTGCAAAGCCCTAGGCGAGGAGCACTTTTGTTGGCATCTTCTGTTCCTTTGTTGATAAAAGTCAGCAAAGTGTGCCCTGTGCAGTCCCTTACCAAATCCGGCCCGAAACAGCAATCATGTTCATTGACATGTTGTAAGACTGCTGCAACATCTGGGGCCAATAATATGAAACATGCTGTTGCTTTGGATGATAGAATGGATCTGGCAGTGGTTTCAGTGTTACTGTGGTGGTAAAATTAACCAATCTTATCATATGCCCTCTGCCACCACATTAGGGTGAAGCAAAAGCCGTGAAACACTAACCTTCTTGAGAATTCTCTCTTGTCGTTGTGCATGAACACATTTTAGAATTAAAATTAAAATGAGAATTAAAATTAGCTTTATTGTCACATGTATTTTCATGAATACAGTGGAAAGTTTATTAGTTGCCACTTACGGTGCCATCTTAGGTACCAGGGTACCTAGGTACAGATTTTTAAGTACAAATTCTTAGGTAAAAAATTAGAAAAATAAAATAAAAAGTCTAGCAATAAATTAGAAAAATAAAGAAATAGGAGTTCAGAATAACAGTCCTTCCAATTCAGACCACGCTGGATTTCAATTTGAAGCAGGGAGTGCCAGGTTTCAACCATTCTTAACAACTTCAATTAAACAGGAGACTTACAAAAGTTCACTTCGAAACATTGCGAGCAGATCATAAAAAGTTATAACCAGCTGCAAACCTATCTAGGAAAAATGATTTTCTTTTGTTATTTACGATTACAATGCTACAGGCAACCACTTAAAAACATGTCCAATTAATGCAGCTTTGCTCACAATTAGCAGTTAACAATTTACCTCAGAAACCATTCTTCCCTGTGGGAACTGCACAACTTTTAGCCAATGAATCATGCAGCAGTAGGCTGCTTTCATCCAATTCAGAGAAAGTCTTAAGCCCTTGGTTCATTATAGCAGATTACTCTGACCTGCCTTTGAGCTAAGTGACCTCAAGGCTGAGATCTACTGTCATGGCAGGAACTTTTCAGCCATCCATTAATCTGTGCACCGCTGTCCTTTTCAGCCTGACCTTAAAGTCAAAACGCTCTGGCTTATTTCTTATCTTAATAATAAAACAAAAAAGGGAAGAATGAAAATGGATTGTAAAACACTTAACATGGAAAAAGATGTAAGTGAATGATGGGATTTTTATCAGGCCAGAGTTAACTGAGGTGCTTTTGATGAGATCAACAGAGATCAGAAGAGATCAAAGGTTTTACTGTACAATCTGTGAAGTGGTAGCATCATGTTGGTGAAAGAATTGATGTGAAGGGGAGGCAAGTCATGGCCAGGCACATTAGCCATCCCCCAAGTAAAGCCTAGTTTTTCATTTCTGGATTTGTCCAATGTCAGAGCAACAACACCCTGAGCTCAAGCGATTAATATGAATTATAAAACAATTATCTTCTAATAAACAATTAATTTACTGTCAGCGTTACATTGCAGATACAAAACAATATAGAACGATGTTGTAGTGGACACATGCCTACACGACTGTTTCACCTCCATTCATTGACCAACTGCACCAAGATTTACATGATTGTTTGCTGGTTCCATTTAATTCGAGTGAGAGTGAACATCAGCTCATACCTGTACCAGTGACTTTAACATCATGCAATGTCCCAGGGTGCTTTACAAAGAGTGATTAAGATGAGAAATAGGTGTAGGACATCAAAGCAGCAATAAAAGATATGGTTAAAGAGGTAGATGCTGAGGATGACTTTGAAGACATTGAACTGCAGGAGAATCCAGCGAAATTGATATGTTTATTTAAAACCAATCTGTGCCCAAGGAGAATGGGGCTAGCAGGTGTTTAATGGCTTCTAGCTTGATGCTGCACTCTGTCCAGGCATTACTTTCACTCTGGAGTTTTAAAAGGTGTTAGAGGGCCTCAATATAATCAGGCCACGAACATGAACGAGGGTTGGGGAGTGTCTTCCAGTAAACTGGCAACATCTGCACACTGGAGGGAGTCACTCTGCTGCCCTAAAGAATCCAAGCCCACACCAACCTGAGACCTTAAACGCTACAAGTTTGATGACCAGCTACGATCAGCGAACTATCAATTTGTTTCCCCATACTTTTCCATATTACCATCCCCAGCACCAAGAATGTGTCAGGGAGCCATCACAACCTGGCTGTCCAGTGTTTTCCTGGTCTACCCACCTCCAGGCCTGCAACCAGAGGCCTGGAAAATTCAATCATTTCTTTCCCCAACTTAGCTATTCAAATCCATTAAACCCTGTGTCCCAGCCTGCACTCAGATGTTCTGAACAGGGCACAGAGAGAGAGGTAACATCTCAATATCTGGGGAATGGTGAAGACTGAGGGCGATGTGTAAACTTATTAAACAAAAGGTAAACAAGAACATGAAGTAACATCAGTCCCTTGGAATTAAGGTGACAATGAAGCGAGTGGGACTTTGATTCCTTTACAGAGCTGTCAGTGCAGGAGCCTAGTCTATAGTTAAGTTGAGGGGTTGAAAGTTAGGAAGACTCTTCAAGCTTGTGGCTAGCATTGTGTGTTCAAGGCAATATAGTGAATAAGGATAAGTCCAACAGTTCAGGGGGCAATGAGAGAGGTAAATTTGCAGATATGGGCCATGAATTCATTCAGGATAGAAGAAGAGTAATAAAAATATTATCTCATAGCACCTAACTCAACAAACAACTATTCCATTTAACCGGGTATTTATAGCATTGGGCTTTCTCTGTGCCCTTTTCCACAGGTTTAAGGTTGCATGACAGCAGCTCTAAACATCATCTGCATGGAAAATGAATCCTGGGATGCTAAAGAATCAGATTTGAAGCTAACTGACACTGAGCAGATATTAGGGCATATAAATTTGATTTTTTTTTCTGATGCTGAACTGGAACCAATGCCCCCAATATAGAAAAAGCAACCAAGTATCCAGCATCAGCAGTTTTTACTATCTCTGAATGACTTATAACCCCACTGCGAAGCCTGAAGAAGGGTCCCCACCCAAAACATCAGCTTCCCTGCTCCTCTGATGCTGCCTGGCCTGCTGTGTTCCTCCAGCTCCACACTGTGTTATCTCAGAGTCCAGCATCGGCAGTTCTTACTATCTCTAAGCAAGTACCACTTATGTACTGAAAGCAGGCCATTGCTGTTAGAACAAAAAAAATTGCTGGGAAAATTTAGCAAGTCTGCCAGCATCTGTGGAGAGAAAGCAGAGTTAATGCTTCAGATCCAATGACCCTCCTTCAGAACAGAATTTCCATTTTTGAATTTTTGATTTCCAAAACCCACAGTCCTTTTTTTTTTATCTCCATCTCTCTTATTGTTGTAGGCAATCATATAAGCAACAAACACAGAGAATGCTGGAAAAATTTAGCAGGTCTGGAGGTATCTGTAAAGAGAGAAAAACAGAGTTAACACTTCAAATGTGGTATCAACAGCTCGTAAGAATTCAACACAGAACGGGCCTTAGATACTTGACACTTAGCATGTCTAGGTATGCTTTGACAGGCCTGTTGCAAGGGGCCCTCAGAAATTTGAGTCGCCCCAAACCTGTTAGATCAGCTGTGTTTCAGAAATAATGATTTTAAATGCAACCTAAAAGTGATATCTGCAATCCACAACCCACAACATTATAAAAAACGTAATTACCTGAAAGCAGAGCCCCTCTCAACCCAATATTAAAACTGCTGCTGTCCACCTGGTCACCTGACTGACCCTCACCCTGAAGGCCACTGATGTCTATTCATGTATTGCAGTTTATTTAATTTGTACAAAGCCTGAAATCCAATATCGGGCCGCAACAGGCCCAGCCCATTCTGATCCAGGGACCATAGGTACACTATTCTTTTCGGCTTTGGCACGATTATAGACAGTGTTAGTAAAAGGTAACTGTGGCCACCCTTGGCTTCTCACCTTGTCTCCCTAGCATTGCATTGAGCAAGAAATCTATTCATAGACTCAATGATGATTTATAAAGACTTACACATAACGTCTTACAAAATTTATATAATCCTGAAATGCTAGTCACTTGCTAGCCCTCTCAGACATGTCCTTTTTAAAACTATATCTGACATACAATGGCTGCCTTTACAAGTTCTTCATTGGTTGTAAGATGCTTTCAGAAATCCAGTGATTGTTAAAAAAAACTATATAAATGCAAGACAACAAGGTGCAGGGCTGGATGAACACAGCAGGCCAAGCAGCATCATAGGAGCAGAGAGGCTGACGTTTCGGGCCTAGACCCTTCATCAGAAAAGGGGGAGGGGAAGGGGGTTCTGAAATATTATTAGTCCCAAACTAAAATAGTCCCACCTGCCTGCTCCTGGCCAATATCCCCTCCAAACCTTTCCAATTCATATATCCATCCAAGTGTGTTTTAAATGTTGTAATTGTACCCTGATCCAGCACTTCCTCAGGAAGTTCATTCCATATGCGAACCACCCTCTTTGTAAAAAAAATTGCCTTTTATGTCTTTTTTAGATCTCTCTCCCCTCCCTTAAAAATGTGCCCCCTAGTCTTGAAATTCTATCTATACATCTCATTATTTTATCAACTTCTATCAGGTCACCTCTCAACCTCTTATGCACCAGTGAAAAAAGTTCCAGCCTTTCCTTATAATTCAAACTTTCCATACCTGGCAACATCCTGGTAATTGTTTTGTACATAAAGATCAGATGACTACTTGAACACTAGCAACGATCCTTCGTACTTTGCATACATTAGTTCAAAAGGAGCTGAAAGTTATGGATCCCACTAATTTTAAAAAATCTATTACCTGGTAATATAACCAATGCACTCTTTACTAGTCTGAAACGTTCTGAAGACATATAAATTTATTCTCAATGGTGACCATACTATGCTGTGATTTTTTTTTGCAGTCTCCTTGGAGCAAATGGTGAATCTGAGGTTATTTTCTCACTGCCATACCCCAGTCTGACAGACCTCTGAGCCAACCAAGTATACTAAGACTCCTGGATCTTTAATGACTTCATAGTTATTTCGACACACATGGAGCATATGTGTTGTTCATTTATTCTATACCATCCACAGTATATTTCATCTATTAAATGTCACCTGCTATTACTCAAACCACCAGCCAACTATTCTGTAATCATTGGTCTGTTTCCCTTTGATCCATTTGCCACTCCCAGCTTGAGAACATCTCTAAAACCTCTCCTCAATAATGATAATTCTGAAACTTTGCATGATAAATCATGCTAATCACTTGCAGAATATCTATGGCAATCACAGAAGAGCCAGAGTTGGGGAAACACACAGACTTGACACATATCATACAACTCCCTATCCTTTAATGATTTATGCCACAATAAATATCTCAGGTTATTTCAGCAATATGGAGTTGGCATGTTTACTTTTCTTATTTTGTTCATTCATTACAAACCTAAGTATTGTTACAAAGGACGCAAACTTGAAGGCTTTCATCCTACACTCATTAGGACTGTGGACAAGAAAATAAACTTAGAAAGGGAACAGCAATTTATTCACCCTGAGAAGTCTGAACTGATTGGTTGGACCTTGGGTGACAAAGAGAGAAAGTAGGAACTCTTAACTCTCAGAATCAGAGAATTGTCAAAGTGTGGAAAGTCGCCATACAGTCCATCATGTCTACATTTTGCAAGGATAGCCCTATGACAAAAGTGATTGGGCTTTGGTATTATCCCACTGCTGTCCAAGTTAAAAACGTTACATAAAATGTAACGCAATATACCATCACACAGCAGAAATTACTTGAAATGATATAAGTTATGAGCTCTATTAGGCATTCTGCTTGTGTAGCAGGTATTATATCACCTATATGGTGTGTTGAATTCAGTAAAAAGTTCACAAAGCATTTTTGCTATTTGGCAAATTGCCTAATGCACAAAACCTCACAGATTTGCACACCACCAGTAAAAGAAACCTTACAGCATCTTCTCTTCCTATTTTGCTCTTGTTTGTAATAAGATGACAGTTCGATGGCACATTGCAGTTTTGTAACCTTCAAAAGCGTTCCTTTGCCAACAAGCTGTCATTATCCCATTATAAATGAACTCTAAAAGCCACCTCTTCCCTTTTCCAGCGACTGCTTTGGCAGATGCCAATTGCAGGTCAGTTTCATAGATTTCAAAATCAACCAGACAGGGATCTTTGTGTGCTCATAATGATTTAGCCAGTTCTTTCATATTTTGACTTCCCTATTTCTTACAAATTGTGTGAATGGAGTTGCAGGGTTTATTTTAACATTTCATAAAAACTACCAGAATGCAATTTACTCTAGATTAAAGGCAGCTTATTAAGCACTGGGATCAATTTAATCGGAGTTTGGAAGTCGCAGAAATAGGCTCCTAGTGAACTAGCACCAAGACCAACTTTCTTTCCAATTGATGTGCATTAATGATGTGAAATGGCAATTCACTATCAGCCCATTTTGTGCTACAGACAAGAACCATTTACAGTTCAGGTCTGTTTGAAACATTACACAGTAACGCCAAAAGACCATAAGATATAAGAGCACAATTAGACCTTTTGGCCCATTAAGTCTGCTCTGCCTTTGATCATAGCTGATATGTTCCTCAACCCTCATTTTCCTGCCTTATATCCATAATGTTTAATCCCCTTACTAATCAAGAACTTACCTATCTCTGTGTTAAATATGTTCAGTGACTTTGTCTCCACAGAATTCTGTGGCAATCAGTTCCACAGATTCACCACCCTCTGGCTGAAGAAATTCCTCTTCATCCCAATCCAAAAGAATTGCCCCTTCACTCTAAGCTGTGTCTTTGGGTAATAGTCTCTCCTACTAGTGGAAACATTTTCTCCACAGCCACTCTATCCCGTCCTCTCAGTATTCTGTAAGTTTCAATGAGATCCCCTTTCATCCTTCTAAACTCTATTGAGTACAGACACAGAGTGCTCAACTGCTCCTTATATGACAAGCCCTTCATTCCCAGATTCACTCTTGCAAATCTCCTCTGAACCCCTTCCAAGGCCAGCACATCTGTCTTCAGAAGTGGAGTCCAAACCTTCTCACAACATTCCAAATACGGTCTAACCAGAGCCTTATACAGCCTCAGCAATATATCCCTGCACTTGTATTCTAGCCCTCTCAAGATGAATGCTGATATTGCATTTGCCATCCAAACTGCTTACTGAACCTGCATGTTAACCTTAAGAGAATCCTGAACATCCCTTTGTGCTTCATAATGCTGAAGCCTTTCCCCATTTAGTAAATAGTCTACACCTCTGTTCTTCTTACCAAAGTGCATAACTTCTCACTTCCTCACTTTGTATTCCACCTGCCACTTCTTTGCCCCCCTCTCCTAGTCTACCCAAATCGTTCTGCAGCTTCCCCTACCTGTCCCTCCACCTATCTTTGTGTTATCTGTAAACTTAACAAAAATGCTCTCAGTTCCTTCATTCAGATTGTTAATGTATAACACAGATAGTTGTGGTCCCAACACTGACCCCTGCGCAACTCCACTAGTCACCAGCTGCCAAGCTGAAAAGGACCCGTTGATCCCCACTCTCTGCTTTCAGACAGTCAGCAAATCCTGTATCCATGTCAGTATCTTGTCCCTAAAATCATCAGTTCTTACCTTATTTAATAGCCTCCTGTGCGGCACTTTGTCAAAGGCCATCTGGAAATCGAATGGATCACATCCACTGGCTCATCTTTGTCTAAGTTGCTCATTATCTCCTCAGAAAATTCTATCAGATTTGTTAAGGATGACCACAACTTGACCAGGCCATGTTGACTGAGTGCTATTTTACCATGAAGTACTCCACAATCTCACGCATAAAGTGGACTCTAACATCTCACCAACAACTGGCCTATAATTTCCTGTCTTCTGCCTTCCTCCAATCTTAAACAGGAGGGGTGGGTTTACATTCATTATTTTCCAGTTCTCTGAGGTCCTCCTCGGCTCTAGTGATTCCTGTAAGATCACTACCAGTGCCTCCACAATCTCCTCAGCTATCTCCTTTAGAACTCTGGGGTGTAGTGCATCAAATCTGGGTTATCTATCCACCTTCAGACCTTTCACCTTCCCCAGCACATTCACTTATTGACCTCATTAGCCTATTTTTTCTCATCAGACAGTGATCAGTTATTGTAAGCTGCCAAAAGCTTCTGTAAAGTTTTAAGTACTAACTTTATTTATTAAACTCATGTAAATTCTTGCAAATCCAATTCTGATGTTAAGTCTAAGCAAATTGCCATTGTCTTGACAAGTGGATATTTATAAGCAATGAATTCAGTTCCAATCTGCTATTGTGCAACCATGCTTTATTCAAAAATATGCCTTTTTTTGGGAATTATTTGCAGAAAACACCTAAATTGTTTTTTAAAATCAAAATGGCTTCACTGTGACTTGAGATCATATTCAAAGATGGCTGAACATTTGCATCACCATATTTTCTCAATTCCAACTCCACTGAAGTGAAGATACCTTGTCCACAAAGCAACACCAGGAATAATTGCCTACCAGGACTTGGGACCAACTCATTACTTTCCTACACATTAAGAAAGCTTTATGACAATCACCTGGGTACTCATCTGGGTGGAGACACATTATTAGGCACAATCATTTGGACAAATAGGACTTGGACAATGACATGAATGTGCTCAAACATAATCTCATTGCATAACTTGGAAATAAATACAGTAGGCATGGCCATATTGGACCACTGGTCAGTTTAAAAGGGAAGGTCATGTGACAAGCCAACCAACTTTTCGAGTGTTTAAGCACCTGCAGGCCAAGTCAACCATCTGAGACAGTGAAGGAGAAAACCTCGAAGTGCATTTCCTCTCCGTCTCCAGACAACTTGCAAATTTCAAACTCTGGTGACTTTCTCTATTCAGGCGATGCGGAGATTTCGTTTAAAAAAAAGCTCAACCTAACAACTACTGTATCGAGAAGCATAGATAAATCATCTATCTATATCTTTAAAGCAGTAGGACCACCAGGTTCAGCCTGAAGTGTGCCAAGTCACCAACTTTCAGGAGATGTCAAATCTTTCAATTTTATTGGACTCTAAACAGTTTACTCCATCCTCCAATGTGTAATCAATTTGTGTAATTGTGAACTTCACGTGGATGTGTGTCAAAGTCAGAGATCTTTGTTTACTATGTTACTTCAACCAGGTCTGTGTCACTAACAACCAATTTAAGATTATCAATTCAGCTTGCAGTGTTGCTCAATTATATGAGCTAGAAGCTACATATATTCACACTCAAGAACATGTCCATGCATTTTCTCTTTTTCCAAACAAATAAAAGCAGCCATTCCCTGGTGAATTCCCAACAGCAATATCTTGACAAATCAGTCCACCTGCCTGATTTGAACAAACATATGACAAGGAGCAGGAGTCGGCTACCCAGTCCCTTGGGACTGCTCTACCTTCAATAAATCTCACTGTAATGTTCCAGCCACATTCCCATTTACCCCTGACAACCTTTCAATTCTTGCTTAACAAGAATCTATCACCCTCTGATTTAAAATATTCAAGGGTTCGTCTGCAACAACGTTCCAAAGTTCCAAAGACTCTCAAACCGCAGAAAGACAAGTTTTCCCTCACCTCTTAAATGGACAATGTCTGATTTTTAAACCTTGTTCTAAATTCTGTCCCATAAGAGGAAACATTCTCTCCACATCTACCCTGTCAAGACCCCTCAGGAAGTTATATGTTGAGCCAAGTTGCCTGTTATTCCTCTAAATTCCAGTGGTACAAGACCAGCCTGTCAACACGTTCCTCGTACGACAATCTGCCCACTCCAGATATTAGTCTGGTACATTTTCTCTGAACTGCCTCCAGGGCATTTACATCATTTCATGTATAAGGTGAATTATTTTAAATTTTAAACAAAAGTTTGGCCTCTAACTGTTCCCTGGTGCATTCTCCACAGTAATGCCTCTACCAATCAAAATTCTTTTTGCCTACTAATCAGCTTCCTCTTCTCATGCTGAATAAATTATTGTTCCCTTTCAGATTTGGTGTTCTTGTGATCCTGTCCTGATGAGTGCAAGATGAAAATCTTCTACAGTACATCTCATTATATAGCAATACTCAAGTTTTGTATTACCAAGCAATTATTAACAAAAACCATCCTCATTTCTTTCCTTAAGGAAAAATCAAGGCAACCTAATTGTGTCTTTAATATCACAATGTGCATACATTTAATATTCATTGATTTTGCAAGTGTAGGTATTTTTAATCAACATTTTCAAACATGTTATGATACATGTCTGGGGCAGGTGGGACTTGAACCTGGACCTTCTGGCCCAGGGTTAGGGACTCTATGCCACAAGAGCCCCTTTTTGGCAAGTGCATGCTTTACAAAAAGTATCTTGTAGTCAAACAAGGAATGGAAAAGAAAACAACCATTGAGCCTTCTTCTCTATTGTAATACCATGTACACACCCTTCATCACATTAGAATGATCACATTCTAGTTAGTTCTTTTAGAATACCTAACTTTTGCAGCCTGTTAATCATTGCATAAATGCAATCTTCAAAAATTTGACATTTAATTGGATGCTTTGCAATACTCATTATGAATATCCATAGTTTTAATAATACACCAGAACTTTTTGTTCAATTAGTCAATGTTAATGCATAAATTCAGCTTATTGGCAACTAGATTAAAAATAAAATTTAATAAAATTTTCAGAACGAAATGAATTACAAGGAAATAAATGTAAGATTTTCGTTGGAATTAATTTCAGTCTCTGCACCTCTAAAAAGTAATTCATTACATGGAGCTTTTTGAATTGTCATGTGAAGGATATTATATAATAGCAACCAAGGAACAGCTTTAAAAGAGGGCTGGCTTTCTAACTATTGTCAAACAATTCCTCATATCTACAAAAGAGACATATTCATCAAAATGCATCGTGACTGGAGAAATTACTGTGATGTGCACAAAGACTTTTCAAATAAACTAGACAATTAATTGTACAAAGACACAAGTTCAAAGAAAGTCGGGCTATAAAACATTTCTAACCAGCTTGTGAAAGCAAATCAAATGCAACAGTAAAAGTAGGAGCAAATTACTGCAGGTTCTGGAATCTAAACTGAAAACAAAAATTACCGGAAATCACATTGGGTCAGGCAGCATTCGTGGAGAGAGAGCCAGCTAACATTTCGAGTCTAGATTACTTCTTATCTCAATCTGAAAAACATTTTATAAATGCCGTGGAAGGTGGTGTACTCTGAATACATTAATCCCCAAGGTGAATACTGAACTGTTTCAGGTAATTATGCATCAAGATTAAAGATCTAAGGATTGTTTCTAACCTTTCAATCCTGGAAACAGGACATGTGACAGGATCTCAAATTGTTAGAAGGTCCCACTTATTGGTTACAAAGTCATTCGTGGAGGTCTATTTTGACACCTCAGGTACATTGAGGACCTTAAACTATAAAGATCGTGGTGCAATGAAGCCACTTGGACTGCAGCTCACTTTAAACCGTGGGATATGTAGTTTGTGCGTAAAGCTCCGACATGCTGTATAAAGGTGTAGAATAGTCCAAGATAAGGTAATGTCAACATTTTTAAAAGATTTTGCCACTGGCCAGGAGCAATGCTGAGCTCTGGCTATGGTTTGGCAGTCTTGCCAAAATGGAATTTGGCTTTCTGCTATATCATCTTGATTTTGTAATTCACTCTTGTTACTTCTGGTTTCAGTAGCAATGTTGCCATTGGAAGAGTTGTTTATTTTGATTGTGAGACTAGCATTCGTATTGGACTGTTTTCTATGTTCAGATTCATGGAACGCTGCCTGTGACCAGCAGTGTGCCACAGGGATGCTGGGTCCACTGTTATTCGTCATTTACATAAATGATTTGGATGAGCATTTAGGAGGCGTGGTTAGTAAGTTTGCAGATGACAACAAGATTGATGGTAAAGTGGACAGTGAAGAATGTTATCTAGGAATACAACACAACCTTGATCAACTGGGCCAGTGGGCTGAGGAATGGCTAACGGAGTTTAATTTAGATAATGTTGCATTTTGGTAGGTCAAGCCAGGGTAGGAATTACACAGTCAATAGTAGGGCCCTGGAGGGCGTTAGAGTACAAAGAGCCTAGGGGTATAGGTTCATAGTTCCTTGAAAGTGGAATCACAGGTAGACAGGATGGTGAAGAAGGCTTTCGGCATGCTTGCTTTCGTTGATCAGAGCATTGAGCATCAGAGTTGGGACATCTTGCTGCATCTGTACAAGACATTGGGAAGGCCACATTTGGAGTACTACATGCAGTTCTGGTCGCCCTACCATAGAAACGATATTATTAAACTAGAAAGAATGCAGAAAAGATTTACTACGATATTACCTGGACTGGAAGGTTTGAGTTATAAGGAGAGGCTAGATAGGCTGGGACTTTTTTCCCTGAAGCATACGAGACTGAGGGGTGAGCTTATCGAGGTAGACAAGTCTAAAACTAGAGGTCATAGGTTTAAGATGAGAGGGGAGAGATACAAAAAGGTCCAGGGGGCAATTTTTTCTCACAGAGGGTAACGAGTGTCTGGAACAGGCTGCCAGAGTTAGTGGTGGATGCAAGCACAATTTTGTCATTTAAGAAACATTTGGACAGGTACATTGATGGGATAGGTATGGAGGATATGGACCAAACACAGGCAAATGGAACTAGAGTATTTGTGAAAACTGGGCAGCATGGACAAGTTGGGCCAAGGGGTCTGTTTACAGGTTGTAAACCTCTATGACTCTATGAGATCTGTTTTGCTATATGAGGATTGCCTATGTTGTAAACAGCTGTGTGGGATTTGCTCAAAATTGTCATGATTACTTTGGCAATTTTCACTGCTGCCTGAGCCTTTCCATTTGATTGGGGATAGTGTGGGAATGATGTTGGTGTTGAAGTTCCCAACAATTTTTGAAGTGTCTAAGTTTTTCACTGGTGAACTGAGGGCCAGTGTTAATCATAACAGTAATGTGAATGCCATAACACCCTGGAGTGTACTTTTAGGCATTTAACAATCTCAGCAATTGTCATTGAAGTCAAGTGGTCCAGCTCCTGGTAGTCATAATAGTGGTCAACTGTGACAAGATAATCAGTTCTTATGAGAAATGAAGAGATCTAGTCCCAGCTTCATCTACTGGTGTCTTGAGATGTCATAGAAACATTGAAAATAGAAGCAGCAATAGACCATTTTGCCTTCAAGCCTGCTCCACCATTCAATATGATCATGGCTGATTATCCAACTCAGTACCCTGTTCCTGCTTTCTCCCCATACCCTTTGATCCCTCTAGCTCTAAGAATTATATATATCTCCTTCTTGAAGACAGCCGCTTTCTGAGGCAGAGAATTCCACAGGATCATTACTCCGGGTGAAGAAATTTCTTCTCATCTCAGTCTTAAACGGCCTTCCCTATATCCTTAGACTGGGAGGTGTTGTGTGTTATCAGCAGCTTTCTAGCTTTGTCAACTTGGTGCTCATTACTGGCTGGGCAATGGTTGATGTGATCATCAATATTGTTATTCATGTTTGGCCAGTAGGGCAGATTTCCTGCCATCCCCAAACTTGATTCAATTCACTGGTGGCTTGCATCAACACACTCTTCAGGAAAATGATTCTATTTCCTTTGTGCCATAGGCCGCATTGGGCTGTCAATCCATCTCTGTATGTCCAATACACCCTTATAACAATACCGTGTACTTGATGCTCTCGGCCATTCTGTTAACATTACCTCACGCAACTCTTAGAAATTTGCATCTTGTTGGGTAGTTTGTTTAATTTGAGTAAGGTGCTTGCCCGTTATATTCACAGTCTCTGCTGGGTTGATGACTTCCAGAGCATAACGAGCTGCTGCTTCACATTGAAGCCTGAAGATTTCGCACTCTATGTTGTTGTGTTTCCAATTTTTTTCATTGGGAGTCATGCTCTTAACAACATGTCTACAATGTACAAGTACCTCACTTGCTTGTATGACATATCCTGATGGTATCTCTGTAACTGGAATAACATGCTTTACAGCAAGTTGTAACAGCTTGAGGAAAATGCATTGGAGTGGCTTGTGGTCTGTCCTGACTGACACTTGGTGTCTTTCAAATGGATATTGAGGAAAATGTTCACAAGCAAATGACTGGCACACTTTCTTGAGCTGAATATAGCATCACTCCATTTGTGTTATTGCCCTGAATGCACATACAGTGCAGGTAGTGCCTGCTGCATTTGATTTGCTCCAAGTTCTGTCTTGCTGGATTACACTGGAAGGTGACTTCATCATTTACGTCATGGTATTTCAGCCCTGATATTATCATCACTAGTTGCTTGATTTTAGTGGACACTATGACTCTATGATTCTTTGTTTACTCCCTGTTCTGTGCCCCAGTGCCACTATGCATCTTTGGCAATGATGTGGTGTAATGTCTCACTCTCTGATGACAAATTGAGCAAAACTTCTGCCAAATATTTGACAAATCCAACATCTTAACACTGTAATCACAATGTTGCTCTCCTCTAGGATCTGTTCTACAGTCAATGGTTTAGTGCTATGTGACATATTGCAAATCTCTTTTGGCACATTGAGGGTTACCAGTCCAAGCTTAGACCTGCCCTAAATGAGATAATTAGTATCTGCATTCCACCTATGATCTGGAAGTTCTGATCCTTGTTCATGTTGATGAAATCGGCTCACAGAATAAGCTGCTCCCTTGGCGTGTGTGTGGTGCCATCATATAGTCTGAATCTTATGTTTGAGTGCCTCATTTTGGGATCACCACATTGAGCCACTTTGCACAGGTCAGTGAAGGTCGTGACATTGCATGACACACCAGTGTTTTCCTGACACTTGATGTTGACTTGATGTTCACATTCTGCCTTTCTCATTCCAACAGTCACAAACCATATCTCATCAATCAACTTACCTGCACCAACCTGTTGTATGGTGTAGAACGGTTCAACGTTTCAATGGTTCAATCTTCAACCAATATCATCCAAGGGCCAACTGTACTTGTTTGTTGTGCTTTTTAGCTGGACACTTGTATGCAAAATGATTCAGTTTTATATTGTGGGAACATTGCTTTCCCCACACTGGACAGGCCTTTGTTTGTCTCCTTTGTAGAAAGGTGCTCTGCAGTAATTGCATTCTGCCCTTTATGCCAGGAGTATCTGTCAGCACAATGCAACACCTGGTCTGATTTGCCATGAATATGCTGTAGCTGCTGACCCACAACGTCAGCATTTCTGTACATGCCAACTGCTCTCCCGAGTGTAATTTTCTCTTCACATCGTGCTTTCACTTCTGAGTCCCTTATGTCTAATATATCCTGTCTTTAATTAGGTCATCCCTTAATAGCACAAATCCAACAGGTTTCTGCCAACTGAGTTAATGGCATTACATATTAATCAATGTGGTCTTTGAAACTTTGGTGTCTAATATTGAATATGCATCATTCAATTTTAACATTCACTTGGGACTCAAAGCATGCCTTCAAAGCTTTGAAAATTTCTGTCGTATGTTTCTTTTTTGCCCTTCACAGAAGTAACAGGTGGAGTACATTTTGAATCAATCTCTTCCCAACAGTGACAAAAGGGTAGGCACATATAACTGCTCTGGTTTTCTCAGCAAATGTGTTATTATTTCACCATTCTCCCATTGTGCATGGAAGAAATTCCAGTTTTGCTTATCACCCGTCATTTGAACTGGAGGCGGTAGGGGAAAAGCTGTAGCCATTTTCTCTTGATCAGAGTTTTAGCTGTGGCTGGCCTCATTGTTTTTCATGTTTGCAGCTCATACCTCTGCACATACCTGTGTCCACTTATCAATCTTCATGCATTCTTACAGCTCTGCAGCAATCATTTCCATGTCATTCCTTCCAAAATGTTTTGTGTGTACAATGAAGCAATATATTAACAGAAGGTCTTTACTGAAGTGAACTTAAGTTTTTTTGATTTATTCAATCGTGGGATGTGGGCATCGCTAGCTGGCTAGCATTTTTTGCCCGTCCCTAGTTACCCTTGAGAAGGTGGTGGTGAGCTGTCTGCTTGAACTATTGTGGTCCACATGCTGTACATTGACCCACAGTTCTGTTAGGGAGGAAATTCCAGGATTTTGATGCAAAGACATTGAAGGAACAGTGACATATTTCCAAGTCAGGATCGTGAGTGGCTTGGGAATACAGGTGGTGGTGTTCCTCTGTATCTGCTGCCCTTGACCTTCTAGCTGGAAGTGGTTGTGAGTTTGGAAGGTGCTGTCTGAAGATCTTTGGTGAATTTCTGCAGTGCATGTTGTAGATAGTACACACTGCTGCTACTGAACAACGGTGGTGGAGGAAATGAATGCTTGTGGATGTGGTGCCAATCAAGTGGCCTGCCTTGTCCTAGAAAGTGTCAACCTTCTTCAGTGTTGTTGGAGCTGCATCCACCCGGGCAAGTAGAGAGGATTCCATCATACTCCTGACTTGTGCCTCGTAAATGTGGACAGGCTTTGGAAAGTCAGGAGGTGAGTTACTCACAGCTGTATTCCTAGCCTGTGACCTGCTCTTGCAGCTCTTGTGTTTATATGGCTAGTTCAGGTCAACAGTAACTTCCAGAACGTTAATAGTGGGAGATTCAGTCATGGTAACACCATTGAATGTCAAGGGGTGGTGGTTAGATGTCTCTTGCTGGAGATGGTCATTGCCTGACATTTATGTGACACGAATTTAATTTATCATTTGTCATCTGGATATTGACACATCTTGTTGCATTTGAATGTGGACTGTTTCAGTATCTAAGGAGTCGCCAATGGTGCTGAACATTGTGTAGTCATCGGCAAATATCCCCACTTCTGACCTTATGATTGAGGGAAGTTCATTGATGAAGTAGCTGAAAATAGTCAGGCCGAGGACACTATCCTGAGAAACTCTTGAAAACAAGTCCTGGGGCTGAGATAACCTACTTCCACCAATTTACAACCATCTTCCTTTGTGTCAGGTATGGCTCCAACAACCGGAGAGTTTTCCCCCTCATGCCCATCGATTCCAGTTTTTCTTGGACTCCTTGATGCCATACTCAGTCGAATGCAACCTTGATGTCAAGGACTGTCACTCTCAACTCACCTCTGGAATTCAGCTTTTTTGTCCATGTTTGAAGCAAGGCTATAATGAGGCCAGGAGTTGAGTGGCCCTGGTGGAACCCAAACTGGGCATCACTGAGCAGGTTGTTGTTGAGCAGGTGTTGCTTGGTAGCACCACTGATGACACCTTCTATCACTTTAGTGACAATCGAGAGTAGACCAATGGGGCAGTAATTGGCGGTATTGCATTAGGCCTGCTTTTTGTGTACACAACAGACCTGGGCAGTTTTCCACATTGTCGGATAGATACTATATTGAGTTGTACTGGAAGAGCTTGGCCACAGGAGCAGCAAGTTCTGGAGCACAGTCTTCAAGTTCTATTGCCAGAATTTTGTCAGGGCCCAAAGTCTTTGCAATATCCAATGCCTCCAACAGTTCTCGACATCACATGGAGTGAATTGAATTGGCTGAAGACCGGTATCTGTAATGCTGGGGACCACTGGAGGAGGCCGAGATGGATCATCCACTCAGCAGTTCTGGCTGAAGATTGCTGCAAATTCATCAGCCTCATCTTTTGCCCTGAAAATGGAGATATTGTGGAGTCACCTCCTCCAGTGAAATATTTAATTCTGACAGCAGGTTTGCATTATGGAAGAGGTCATATGACAATGGGAAAATTAAAGAATATTTGAATGCGAGCATTTCAAAGCAAACACTCTTATACATTGGCTTATGTTAGTCGATGTCACAACACCTAACAGATGTAGGTATGTTTGTAGTCCTGAATTTTCAAGCTCTCCTAGCTCCTGTCAAAACAAAGTATCAGGAAAAATGCATATCTGGGACACTTCTTTTAAATATATTTTCTCCCACATGAAGATAAATAATGTCACTAAATTCTGTGTTTTAAGACATCCTATTGGAAGGTAGCTTTTATATAATGAGAATATTGCATTGACTAATGATGAGTCTCAAGTCATAGACTTTTCACTGTGATTATGGTGCTGGTGCACTGGCAGTAAATCTCTTGCAATCATTCCACCATCCCCTTCTCCCTCCCCCCTTTTCCTCCCCTCCTCCCATGCCCCCAACCTTCAGGAAACATAGAAACTGGCCATGTATATGTTGTAAGCACAAAGTTCAGGGTCACAGGATTGCAACCTGCCTGCTGGCATATTACAGAACAGGACGTGCCCTCCCAGCTCTCACTAAGTATTTGCTGCCATCTACAGTACAACTAAATGCCTCAGCCATTTGAGGAGACAAACAATAATAAGAAACTTGCTTGAATTATTTTCAGCTGGCAGTTACATCCTATGTTTAAAATAAATATAGAATGAATAAAATCAGTAGTTTAGGCTGTTGACATGACCAGGGACTAGAGCAGTTTTACGTGGCTACCCTGTTATCAGTCTCTATGTAAAATATCTGAAAAAAGTTTACATGTGGGTTAAAATCTCTTATCTTAGCTAAATTGCCTGGAAATATGTTATTTCCTAGAATTACAGTTTTAATTTGATTAAATTACCTTGGATTTAGTTAAGAAAGGATGAACAAATATTAAACGACATTCTCTATCACATGTTTTAATTCACATTCATGCATGTCTGGGGAAAGCTTTATATTTGTATTCAGACACAGAGTATGTACATACATCATGCAGTCAGGCTTTCCTGCGTGTTTACAAGCATGCATTGTGCATAAATAAAACATTTGACACAAATACCTATGCTTTTACATTGCACTGTTGTTGTACAGTAGCATATGGAACAAGACTTTCAGGTTATACAGACTACTACATCATGAATTTCCCCTAATTCACTCGCCTCTGGAAGGCAAAGCAATCAAAAAATGCAAACTCACCTCCAAGATGTTTTGTTCTTGATTTTTCTTTGCTCTTCATTGCTACTACATTTCCATTGAGTGGAAGTCGTCACACCCCTCCATGCACCTACCCCACACCCATGCCCACTCTATTCCCTTTTCCTGAAAAGTAAAGGTTATCCCAATGTGTTTTAGGAAGATGAGCTACGGCTTTGAAACCCATACTGAAATTCCGACTTAATAGTCCAGTGTTACCATGGTAATGTATCCAGCATTGTAGGGTAGATTCCCTCATCCAGAACTCTCAGTGGGAAGGACGTCCAGCTTGAAAGGAATGTGAGTTGGAGAAGCAGCATTCGTGCTGTGGCACTGGAACATGCAATTATAGAATTGGCGAACTTGCCTTCATATTCTGCAAGTCCACACATAGGAATGACGAGACTGACAAAATTGTAGCTAAAAGATCAACAATTTATTATTTGCAAATTAAGTTCCGATTGAAGCATTAAACCTAATTTAAATCAACCAATATAGAACCCTTTCAACATAAACTCGGACAAGATCTATTTTCTATAGTTTTGTTACTGTTTCCAGGCTTCATTCCTGGAATGTCAAGGTGTAGATAGCTCCCATACTCCATTTTGATTTTTATACTAAGGAAAAATTGTACAGCGCCACATGTAAGGTCCAGTAAAGGGTTGCATTTCAGCTTTTGGTCTTCCTTTGCAAAAGTTTTAAAATGAACCAATCTGTGCTACAAATCTATGGCAATTTATTGTGGTTGACTTCTGCTACAATATTTCTGCACTATCTGTACAAAATATTGTTAAAAGCTTCACTGAACCTTTGCAATGCGCTGCAAACTCTACAGAGTCTAGTCTCAACTAATGAGATTCAAGTTCAGAAATCGCACAACTTCCAAACATACTTCACTACTTGAAAGTCAGAGTGTTATCTCTGAATTGATTTTGATGTACAAAATAGATCACCCACAATTGATAAAGTGGTGAAAGACAAGGATGGAGTGATAGAGGTCAGAAAAAGGCCCTTCGATCCATCAAGTCTGCACATCAGACTGCGCAGTGCTCTTAGCTGGCTGTAGACATCATATCGCTGGCAATAGCCACAGGATGTGGTCTGCGAGAAATTCCTGAATCTGGCAATCAACACAACAATAGCATGATATGAAAAAGTGACCCAGGAAATTCTGAGAGTGGGTCTGCTGATAAGATGACATCATCCATCAGAAATAACATCTTGCTACCAGCACTATGTACACATTCATTGTAGGATCAGATCAAGGTGCAAGTGATCTCAAAACAGCATCTGATGTTATTCTCCTGAACCAGGAGGTTTAGTATTTGATGGAGCAGTAGGCAGGAGTGAAAGCACTTGCCACCAGTGGCCATGCTAGTTTATTAGCACTAACCCATTCCCAGGCCATTTTTCCAAAGATGGTATCAAGTAGGGGTATGTCGGCAGAGATGCATGGCTGCAATCAGCAAGTAGCAAATTAAGGGGATTAAATAGCCACCAGTCAATTATAATAAGAAGCTGAACTGAATTTTCGAGGTCTCCTATTAGCACTCTCCACCACAAAAGCCCATCTGCCATCACCAATTGACCGGTAGGGTACATCATTGGCTGGTGGTTGTTTGGAACAAAGTGTTGGCTTTTTACCCTCACCAGACCCCAATGTTGGTATCCCAAAGCCAGCAAGGCAAATCCTGCCCCTAATGTCATTTCCTAGCAAGGTACAAAATGGGCTGAGTGATAGCAAACAGGAAGTAATGGTCAATGAATACTTTTTAGGCTGGAGGAAGATTTATAGTGAAGTTCCCTAGAAGTCAGTACTGGGTCCCTTGCTTTTCCTGATATGCTTTAACAATCTGGGTCTTGGTGTGCAGGGGACAAATTCAAAGTTTACTGATAACACTAAATTTGGAGGAATTGTAAACTATCAAGAGAACAATGAGGAATTTCAACAAGATATCGACAAGATGATGGAGTGGGCAGTTAACAGGGATTTAATGCAAAGCAGTGTGAAATAATGCACTTTAGTCAGAAGAATACTTTAAAACCTATTCAAAATAGGAGGTAAAATTCTAAAGGGGGTGCAGGAGATGTGGGACTTTGGTGTATATCTGCTCAGATTATTGAAGGTGGGAGGACAGGTAGAAAGACCAATAAATAAAACATACATTATTTATTAATAGGAGCATATTTCTTAGACCTCAGCTAGAGCATTGTGTACAGTCGTGGATGCCACATTACAGGAAAGATATGAATGCATTGGACAGAATGCAGGAGCAATTTTGAAGAATGGTTCCAGGAATGAGAAACCTCAGTTATGAGGGTAGATTGAAGAAGTTAGGACTGTTCTCCTTGGAGAGAAGAATGCTGAGGGGAAATCTGATAGAGGTCTTCAAAATCATGAACAATCTGGACAGAATCAGTAGGGAGAAGCCATTCTTGCCCATAAAAGAAAAAAGAATGTGAGGGCCTAGGTTTAAAATGGTGTGTAAATGAAGAAAGGGTGATGTCAGAAAGATCCTTTTTCACACAGCGAGTAGTAGGCTATGGAATGCAGTGCCTGGAAAGGTGGTGGAGGCAGACTCAATCGAGGCATCCAAGAGATCATTGAATGATTACTTGGATAGAAGCTGTGTGCAGGGATATATTGTAAAGGAGGCAATTGGCAATTGGCTCTAGGTAATAGAACCAGTGCAGTCACGACGGGCTGAATGGTCCCCTCCAGCGCCATAACAATTTTGTGATTCTTAAACACTGAGCAAAAATCAAATTTGCCACGTTTGTAAAATTCCAGCCAACCTTTGACTTGAACATCTAACTGAGGATAATATTAACTTTGTTGTAGAAATGTGAGGCTAGTGATAGAGCTAACGACTAACTGATAGAAAAATGGTTACAAGAAAGAACATTTACATCAGCCTATCAGGCTGTTAATTAACCTCCAAATTATTCACAAGTGGATTTGTGTAATGATTCAACAGCAAAGACTCACTTTCAGGACATGTTCTTTTCCTGGTAAAGCTCATGGCTGGAATGTGCTAATTTGTGTCCTCAACGCTTTGCTATCATTTCATCACAGAAGTAACAATTAAAGGTAAATGTCTGTTAGTAATAATTAGACCTGGTAAGGCAGTGCTGTCAATAGTTCAGACATCATAACCTTCTGAATAGAATCTTACAGTTGAGGGCCATTTTTTTGCCCAGTGATAAAAGATACATCATCATCATTTTGTCTGACTTTTTTTCATTAGTTGATTATCTTTTGAAGACTAAAATTTAAGAACATAAGAAAAGTAGCCATCCCATTCATTCTTTTGAATGTGTTCCAGCCTGACAATGATAGGTGACCTATATTTTAAGTCCATTTAACTCCCTTGGCTACAAAACTCTTTCTACACTACACAAGTTTCACTTTGAAATTCTCATTTATCCCCAATATCAACCTTTTTTACCCTTAGTTCGAAGAATTGGTTCTGGACATCACCCATCCAACTCTAATTTTAAAGTTATGACCCCTAGGTCTGGACTGCCAACTAGACAAAATCGTTTCACTCCATCCACTCCATCAAATTCTTCAATAATTTCCAACACAGTAATTTGATTACCCCTCCATTTTCTACACTCAAGGAAGACTGCACAGATCTTTGCAACCTGTCTGTACAATTTACATCTTTTAGCCCCAGTGTCACTCTGGTGCATTTGTGTAGCACCCCCTCCAGGGCACATTTATCACTCCCAGGGAGCAGTGCCCAGAATATAAGACGTACTTCGGGCATGGTCTAACAAAATGTAACATCTCCTCTCTCTCCTTGAATTTCACCCCCCCCTTGATTTAAAATCTAACATTCTGATAGCCTTTACATTATATTTGTACCTGTCCATGAACACTTTGTATTTCTGAACATGTTTGATTAAAACCTCCCTGCTCCTCTGTAGCTGCAGTCTCTTGATATTTAGAATGGCTGTCTATTGTAGATCCAGAGTAAGTGACGGATACCCAGAACCATTTAAATTCCTTTGTCTGCACAGTTTTTGCTGGCTGAAGATTCATTTTGCACTAGCCAGGCTCCACCCTCAAAACTGGCCACTCCAGGTTAAAATTGAATAATTCCACCAATTTTCTGTGTCCCATAAGCACTATTAGAAATGTTTTGAATTTTTTGATATCAAAGTTGTCTAATTTCCTAAGTTTCCTAAGAAACTGACTAGTGCACACCAACAGGACTATTAAATGGCTCAGAATTGCATTTTAAGTCTCTTTCAGTGTATTAAATCAGATTACTGACAGGTGGAGAACTGGTAAATCCAGTTTGTTAAAATTTTCATTCTATTTTCAGCTGAAGTAATGAAATTTTACCAGATTGCCACTCTTAAATGCAACGAGGGATACTAAAGAAAAAATAAGTTATAATCTATTTTTCTGCCCAATTATGCTGATTCATGGAAGGTTTATACATTTGTTGTACATTAGCCAAAACCCGAAGCCTAATTTCATCAGTGCAATTTTGAGCTGAAAATATACACCTCTGACATTCTTCTGCAGCATTTAGAAATTGCATTAAATGTAATATCATTTAATATTAGATTTATTTACTGTTTTTGTTATTTTCAGAGTCCTTTGTTACTATTCTGTGATCTTAATTTTTATATTTATTTTAGTTACAGCCAGCCATTGTTATATTGCCAACCCAGAGACAGAATTAAGTCTGGTGTATTTTAAATGAAATGATCTATTATGGATGATAAGGAACACTCATTCTTTGAAAAAGGCCCAGATTTAAGCTGATGTTTATATGTCTGGGCCTTTGACCTAAATATCAATTGCTTTATGAAGAGATGGGGACTAGTTAGCTTAGATAACTAGCATGTAAAATAGCTACCGTCTAGGAGGACAAGTGCAGCAGATACATGGGAACACCACAAGCTGAAAGTTCCCCTCCAAGCCACACACCTTCCTCACTTGGAAATGTATCACTATTCATTCAGCGTCATTCAGTCAAAATCCAGGAACTCCCTCCCCAAAGCAGTGTGGGTCAACCTTCAGTAAATGCACTGAGACTGGGTTCCAATGGAAAACCACCTTTTAACAAAAAAAGAACTGCTAAAAAGGAAGACTCAGGATGAAACATCGGCAATGAACCAGGGATCTGCCTTCAGGCACAGAATGAATGACATGACATACAGGATATGTTTCTCACTGAAACCTGTGACTGAAAGATTCCTCATGCTTTACATTCTTCAGTTTGTTCATACATTGCATTCACTGTCTCTTCTAGTTCTCACACTCCTTGGCACAATTAAAGGTAACTTATCAGCCTAAAACAATCTTGGGTAACAGAATGCCAAGCAATTTCTAATATTCACAATTTCAATTGTGGAAGTTTTAAGCAAAGGGAACATCTTGCTGAATCTTTATGAAATTTTCTCATCAAACATGTGACTATCATTAGGAATCCCAAGCAATTGGATAACCAGTACAAAGTACCCACTTTTTCCTAACCCACATGAGCCTACATCCAACAACAAGCCTATTCCTAAACATGCATTACTCTTACTGTTAACAAACTATACGAAGTAAGTGTAAAGCACTAATGTAAAGCTCCTACAAGGAACATGGCTAGATTTTAAGATTTTATTAAATCCATATGTCCTTCCCAAACTTTGCTTTCCCAGCATGATCTAAATCTAATTTTTACCTCTTGATTTGGGCATCCGAGTTTAGATACTGTAGACTGGACTTTTACCTGGGAGGTAGCAGAGAGAGTTGGATTGAGGTTAAAGGTTAACATGCTTCCCTCAGGTCTTTCCAAGTTTGATGGCAAGACTTGATTGACAGTTTTCCTCCCTTTCGCGACCACAGCAGCTAGTCAGAATGAGAGGTTACTGGATAGGTGGACCTGAAGCATCGGGTTAGAGCATACAGATCAGAGGTCATGGTGGATGAAGTTAGAGACTCCGAGCAGTCAGGTAGAAGTACTTGGAGTTGCAATTAGAAGCTTCAGTCAAACTTTTCAGTGGCTTCATTTCAAAATGAGAAGATGCTCCTCCATTCATTTTGACCTGGACTCCTCAATCCGTTTAAATTTGAGACCCACAACTTGTGTCTTTTAGTCTCTGTAATAACTCCACAAAGGCCAGTATCCATGACTAAGTCACCCTTTATTTATACAACCCTGGACTTTAGCACCACCTCATTCAGCATCAGGTACCAGAGTGACAGCATCTCTGACACTTCCCTTTTTATCTATCAGCCAGTGCTCCCAACTGGACCAGATTAACAGCCCCAATCAAGGAACTCATATTCTACAAGGTCCAGCTGGCTGACCTTGTTACAATCACTACATCCCTCCCCATCTAAGTCTGAGAACATAGGCCAGCCATTTTTCTTGGAGAGCCTCCGGAGTCACTTAAGCACCAGGTCAGGTTCCTCCAACTCAGCATCCAATACAGACATGTGTAACACATGGGAGCTCGCCTCTTGTGATCAGAGCACCTCAGTAGAATTGCACTCTCTTTTTCTAGTTGCAAAGACATTGAGACGGCTACATCCATCATGTCTGTCTCTGATTCTGACGACTCATCAACATTTGATGGAGAAGTGACCCCATGGGTTCCAGTAGCCTTTCCAACTGTTTCGAGGATTAGGACATGTTTTGCTTCCACACCATTTGCAAATCTGCAGCTTTCATATTGCCCACGTGCTTGTTTGGGACTGTTGCACCCAAACTTTATACATCACTGATCCTGACCTCGCATTGACCATGGCTCATACACATGTGGGTCCATTTCTGTTATTTTTACACCAAACTTTGTCCCCTATATCAAACTGTTTCTCTCGCTTGGCAGAGTCTTGTGTCTGGCACTGGTGTTCCCAATGTCATTTCACTCTCCCCCAATGATCTGAGAATATCAGACTTACAGTCATATGGTCACAGAGATGTACAGCACGGAAACAGACCCTTCGGTCCAACTCATCCATGCTGACCAGATATCCTAAATTAACCTAGTCCCATTTGCCAGCATTTGGCCCATATCTCTCCAAACCCTTCCTATTCATATATCCATCCAGATGCCTTTTAAATGTTATAATTGTACCAGCCTCCACCACTTCCTCTGGCAGCTCATTCCATGCATGCACCACCCTCTGCATGAAAAAGTTTCCCCTTAGAATCCTTTTAAATCTTTCCCCTCTCACCTTAAAACTATACCCTCTAGTTTTGGACTCCCCCACTCCAGGATACGACTTTGCCTATTTATCCTATCTATGCCTTTTCATGATTTCATAAACTTCTATAAGGTCACCTTCAGTCTCTGATGCTCCAAGGAAAAAAGCCTGAGCATATTCAGCCTCTCACTATAGCTCGAACCCTCCAACCCCAGCAATCTCACAATAAATCTTTTCTGAATCCTTTCAAGATTCACAACATCCTTCCTATAGCAGGGAGATCAGAATTACATGCAGTATTTCAAAAGTGGCCTTACCAATGTCCTGTACAGCCGCAATATGACCTTCCAGATGCTATACTCAATGCACTGGCCAATAAAGGCAAGCATACCAAATGTCTTCTTCACTACCCTGTGTACCTGCAGTTCCACTTTCAAGGAACTATGAACCTGTACTCCAAGGTCTCTGTGTTCAGCAAGACTCCCCAGGACCTTACCATTAAATGTATAAGTCTTGCGATAATTTGCCTTTCTAAAATGCAGCATCTCAAATTTATCTAAATTAAACTCCATCTGCCACTCCTCAGCCCACTGGCATATCTAATCAGGACCCTGTTGTACTCTGAGGTAGCCTTCTTCCCAGTCCACTACATCACCTATTTTGGTGTCATTTGTGAATGTACTAACCATACCTGGTGTGTAATCTTCTACCCATTAGCAATTCTGCTGTTGTTATCCTTGTAGGTGCTGTGGGATGGTCCAATCGTGAAATAGAAACTGTAACAGCTTGGTGTCTAGCGAGGCAGTAGGCTGTTTCTTCAAGCCAGCCTTCAAAGTTTGGATTGCTCTTTCTGCCAGGCCATTGGATGAGTGGTGATATGGAGCTGTCCTTGCATATTGAATACCGTTTGACTTTAAATTTCCTGCTGGTAAACGATGGTCAGTCATCTGTGACCACCACTTCCAGGACTGTGTATAATTAAAATGATGTGTACAGTTTTTTCTATCATCATCCCTGTGTTTAACAAATGGACTCTATGCATGTCCAGCCGCCTTGAGTGGGCATTCGTGTTGACTAAGAACATTGAGCCCATGAAAGGACCTGCATAGTCCATGTGTAACTGAGTCCAGGGTTTACCCGGCCATTCCCACGGATGTGGGGAGAGTTACTGGCAGTAATTGTTGGCACTCTGGGCACTGCCCCAAGAATACAGCTATGTCTGCATCCAAGCCTGGCCACTAGACATAACTTCTCACCAACATCTGCATTTTGGAGACCCCTGGATGGCCCTGGTGGAGTTCAACAAGTATTGGTGGTGACCTTTGCTTAGGACAATCATTCTTGCTTCCCATAACAATATGTCATATTTTTTACTGGTCTCTCCAGGTCCAAAATGTTTCAGCTCTAGTTGTGACAGCCCTTTGGATTCCCCCATCACCACTAGTTGTTTCAGTTTTGAAAGGATAGGATCTTTCTCCATCCAAAGTCTGATATTGTCAGCTGTAACTGTGAGCATGTCCAAAAAATTTAATATCATTTCAGATTCTTCCACTGTGGGTAGCATTGGTGTTGTATCTGCTGACATGAGATGGCTCAATGCATCTGCATTTGCTACTTGGCCTCCCAGACATTGTTCTAACTTGTAATTGTAAGCAATTAATTTTAGAGACCTCTGCTGAATGTAGCCCAAGGCAATGGGTAGCACTGTTTTGTCCTCTTTAAGCAGACCAAGTAAGGGTTTGTGGTCTGTGAACATCACAAACTTTCATCCGTAAGGGTATTGGTGGAAATTCCTGACTCCAAACACGACCGCCAAATCTTCTTTCTCTATTTGGGCATAGTTACGCTCTACAATAGCCAAAGTCCTGGATGTATACATTATTGGGTGTTCCTCTCCATTGGGCCACCCAACATCACCTCAATGCCATTCAGGGAAGCATCACATGTCAATACCAGATCTTTCTTGGGATCATAATGTGCCAATAGCAGTTTCTTTACTTCATTGAAAACTAGGACTTGTCCATGCAACCATTTCCAAGGCTGACCCTTTCTTATGAGTTGATTCAAAGGTGCCAAGATGGTTGCCGGGTTATGTACGAATTTTCCATAATAACTTATTAGCCCAAGAATAGACCTGAGCTCTGGATAGATACAGGACACCTTTGATTGTCCTGACTTTACTTCCTAAGCACTTCTGGGCCTTGAAATATGGAAAAATTAATAAAGTCCTGGCAGTGGGGTAGCAATGGGGTCTCACTGATATTCACAGCTTACCTGATGTATTCTGATGAGACTTGAGGGCAAAATATCTTTGGTCTTTGGACCCTTTTTGCTTTCACTTCACATAACCAGATTTGATCATAGTAATGGGGCACTGAGGAATGAAGATCATTGTTTTTTTTCTCATCTTAAGGAGATCTTAGAATCTCTTCTTACTTAGACTTTTTGAAAAAAACCTAATGTACATTGATGAAAAACATACCACGTGACATGATTTGTACTGCTGCAAATAAAAGGTAGTCATTGCAGTATTACCTGACCATAGGGTTGCTGTCCCATTAGAGAGAGAGAGAAACAGAAACAATTGGTGGTGTTTTAACCTGAGGGTCACCACACCTTAAACAAGGTGAGAGGTGAAGATGGGGAGCCTTTCATAGTGACTTCAGCCAGTATGGGAATTGATCCCATGCTATTGGCATCACTCTACATTGCATATCAGCCATCTGAGCTAAGTAAGCCCCACAGCTGCAGGTAGTCCACTTATGATATCTCAATCACTTCTGTGCTTTGTATTGGATTATTCAATCATCCCTGATCTGGAAAAAAGTGTGAATAAGTGATAACAATGGAACAATCTTACAATGTGAATGATGAATTTCGAAGTGAAGGGTAGATCATAAAATGTTTGTTGCCAGTTACCCATGCCATTGGAACCTCTTAAAGAAGCTAACGGAAAAAAAACACACATTAACCATCAGGAAATCTTTGATCACATCTGCTGTAAACCACAGATCCTGACTTTCAGATTTCTCCACTCACTTTGGCAGGTGTTAGCCCAAAGTAAGCTAAACTGAAATACAACACCTCTGGGAGTTTTACCAAACAACAGAGTTAGACGTCAGATATAAGCACCTCTTCAGATGGGATCATGTTTACAACAATCTGGAACATAACATCCTGATTTTCTTCAAATGACAATTTGGAGAAAATTGCTGTGAATCGTCTGATGTAGCAACAGTATGAATATATTCAAAAAGAACTTGCTCCAAGCTCCTTTGTTAGAGGTCAGCGTTATTGGTTCCTGGTGTTTTAGGCATCTATTTCTCCATTCAAAAGCATCATGACCTTCAAAAATTTGTTCTGCCTGTCTTCTGATAATGATCCTATTTCTACCTTCTTTACCTTCCTCTGCTCCTTGAATAATCAAAACATAAACAACATCTTCCTTAACTGAAAATAGGATGAAGTATTCATTCTCATTCTCTTAGCTTTATTATGACATTCTACATGGTTGCTATGCCATCTTCTTCCAATACCTTTTCTTTGTAGCATTCTGGGTTTGCAGGACTGCCATGACATGGCTGTAATGCATCTAAACATGCATAGCTACCATAATTCCAGAAATGATTTCCTTTCTCTTAAGCAGATGGGAATTTCAATCATGAATCTATGTAGAATCTTATCAAACAAGCCGTCTGTTGACAACACATTTGCTGACACAGCGTTGGGTTCCACTGTCTACCATCCAGCTCCACCTCTCTACTAGTTCTCTTGAAGTTCCCTTCATATTCTGTTAGAATTCTCCTACATCTGATCTTGCTGCAGGTATAACCTTCTTCTGTTCAACACTGGGAAGATCAAAGCCTTCATCATCAGCCCCCAGTACAGACTCTGCTGTCTTGCCAAAAACTCCATTCTCCTCATAAGCCTCTCTGAAGTTAAATCTAAAAGTTTGCAATCTTAGAGTTTTGATCAGCATTGAATTGAGTTTCAAACACTATTTTTTTTGCCATGTGAAAAATTATTTACTTTACCAGAACTGCCCTTCTTTGTTTCTATTCTCATTGTTGAAATCCTCCTACACATTTCTGCATCTCCCAATTTGATTACTTCAATACATGCCTTCCTAGCCTCTTATCTTCACTATTTATTAAAACTTAAATTTTTCCAAACCAAAGCTGGACTTGTCCTGTGCACCCATCATCCTTGTTCTCACTGAAATATGTAAGGTCCCTACTTGCTAGCTCAGTAAATACATCATTGTTGAATAATGAAACAAATTTGACACCGAACTATGTGGGAGGTATTGGGAGAGGTGGTCAAAAGGTTATAAGAGTAATCTTAAAGGAGGAAGGTAAGGGTGTGTTAAGAAGATGGAAAGATTGAAGGAAGGAATTTCAGAACTGAGTTTTTGGGGAACTAAAAATACAACCACCAATGGCAGAGTGAGTGAAATCAGAGACATTCAAGAGACCGGAAATGGAAGATACAAAGCATGGGCTTCATAAACAATGTGACAAGCTATAAATCACAAAATATCATTATCCATGGTGAAACCTTCCTGTGACTGCTGACAATAAATATAGAAAATGAGCCTCAAAAGATATTCCTGGAAAGTTTCCACGATTACAAGCAAAAAAAAACAGCAGGATAACAATAACTACTGAAGTGCTGTTGGACTAGATTTTCCTCTCCTATCTTACCTTAAATTGGGTCTGTTAATGATATGAAATGGAAAATAAGGCTCTTCAAAGGCATATTTACATATTTCTACCCCAACCTACATTTCTTTCTCCTTGCCTCTGTTGGTGCTGGCACAAGTGTTAGTGTTATTGTCAGTGTTATCCATTACTGGTGTCTGGGGCCCAGTGTACCATCCTATTTCCTTCCTGCTATTCTCCCACCATTGCTACAATATTTTTGTATATTTTAACGATGTCAAAGGATATTCTGATTCTCTAGGTTTTATTAATAAGGGCATGTAGTACAAGAGCAGGGAGGTTATGTTAAAATGGAGCTTTGGTTAGAGCTCATCTGGAGTATTGTGTACATTTCTGGGGTAACACAATACATTAAGGATGTGAATGAAGTCTGGAGAGTGCAGAAGAGGCTTGCAAGAATAGCTCCAGAAGTGAGACAACTTCATTATCAGGAAAGATTGAAAAATTGGGATTGCTTTTCTTAGAGAGGGGAAGGTTTGAAGGAGATTTCATCAAAGTTTTCAAGATCATGAGGGGTCTGGGCAAAGTAGATCGAGAAAAATTGTACTTGCTCGTAAAAGGCTTGAGAACCACAGGACACAATTTTTAAAATGTTTTGCAAAAGACAAAAAAGTGGGCTGACTTTTCACAGCAACTAGTTAGGGTTTGGAATTGAAATTATGTTGGAGGCAGGTTGAGGCATCCAAGAGGGCATTAAATGATTATTTAAATAGAAACCATGTAGTGGATTATGGGGAAAAAGCAGGATTTAGGCATTAAATCAAAAAATATTCAAACAACCAGTGCAGACATGATGGGCTGAATGGCCTCTGCACAGTAACAATTCTGTAATACTGCGAAATGCAAATAGTGTGAGAGAACGGTATTGAGGTGAAAGATCAGCCATGATCTTGTCAAATGCCAGAGCCAATTTGATGGCCTAATACTGTTCCTATTCCTTATGTTTCATTTGGAGTTCTTTGTTGAATGTGGAGCTTCCGTCTCCTCAAATGCTACACTGGCACATCCATTGTCCTGATCCATTATCCCATTATCAGTACTTTTTGATGTTCCTCTGTGACACTGGCAGGATCCTACCTGGGCATGAACTCTGCCAAGCATGGATACAGACCTGACACATGTCCTATGGCTCCAATGCCAACCAGGCCTTCCTGTTTCCCTGAATTCCAAAAATGTGAGCATATTGATCACAAGTACACAGAATAAAAGTTCACTTTTGAAGAGCCTGCCTTTGGTCGTGAATTTCTAAGTTCAGAAAGAAAGATTTTGAGTAGGGATTAATCCTTGAGTAGGGATTAGAACGTGTTTGATTAGTGGGTGATATGCATCAGAACTGAACAACAGGATTCTCTAGGAGACTGTAATACTAGTGAGCAAAGAAAAAGCAATAGCAGCAGACATAGCCTTGAAGCTGATGCTCACAGTACTGGGGAAGGAAATGTTAATGTCTCTGAGGTGAATACCATTTATAGCGCTAGGTGACGTTTATAATAGTGGTTTTGGAAAGATAGCAGCAAAGATCTTGACAAGGATGTAAGCAATAATTTTAAAAATAGAACAGAAGTGGCTTTCTCCAACCAACCTTCTGGTCACCTCTCTTAATACACGTTTTCATAATGTGGCGTCTGGTTCCTTTATTAATGTCCTATGAAGTGCCTTGAGACTATTTTTACATTAAAGGTACTGTATATGATGTTGCTGTTTTCATTCGTGATAATGATACTATCATTAGAATACAATGGAAAGGAAGTGCAGCAGAAAGTCGTTGTCCTCCCCCATTTTCTGCACACTCCATTCTCTGCCTTTGTTACATTCTTAACTGCATCCTCCTCAAATGCCAGTTGTTAAATCAACCTCAAACAGCCCGGATTGAGATCTCTTGCATTCCAAACTGCTGACAGATTTTGTGTCTTTTTTTCTTCCTTTGAAGAATGCACAAAGAGGTTAAAAAGCAAGTTTCAACTTTACTGAAGTGTACTAGTGGGAATAAATGTTCCCAAGTGTGTCAGCCTGTGATTGAGTGTTAGCATGCAGTGAAGGTCACAGGTGAAAGTCTATGTCCTAGTTATCTCTGCATTGCAGGTAAAGTTTCTCTCACTCTAGAAGTCAGCTAGCCAACAGGATAACTAATGGGACATCCTCTCTCACTGTGTGTACTACAAAACAGTTTCAAATAAAAGGACAGAGGAAATTCCTTCAGCCTACAAAGCTAAGAACCTTAAAAGTCACTAACTCAACTGCCAATGTCCATTTCATCGGCATATCATAGTAACAGCCACAACATCGTCATTTTTGCTGTTCATGAACAATTCATATACTAATTAGCATAAACATTTTTTTTGCTTTTAACTTTTTGGACTCATTTCCTATTGCTAATATTTGTGTGTGTGTGTTGCTTTGCTAATTCTTTTCATGTTAAATAACTAATAAACTCACTCTTCTTGTTAATTCAAGTAAGCCTGAGTAAATTGGCTCCTTTTAAAATGTAAGTCCGAAGAGAAAAGGTTATCACAAAAGGTTTCTCACCCACAAACCATCCTACATATATCTTAAATGCCAATAGTATCACAACTCAGCAATAATTAAAACTAAGTATTGCAGGCTAAGGTTAAAAGTTGAGGATTTCTGAAACAAGTCAATTTTGAAACCAGTCAATTTTATTTTCTAGCAAGAAAAGCCACGAGCCATCAATTCTGAAAAGGTGCGACAAACTGAAAAAAAAGGATTATTTTTAACAGCACAGAGAGAGCAGTAGAAGTGGTCTAAGGGGCAACATTTTCACGCAGAGGGTGGTGCATGTATGGAATGAGCTGCCAGAGGAAATGGTGGAGGCTGGCCCAATTACAACATTTAAAAGGCATCTGGATTGGTACATAAATAGGAAGGTTTTAGAGGGATATGAGTCAAATGCTGGTAAATGGGACTAGATTTATTTAGGATATCTGGTCGGCATGGACAATTGGATCAAAGGGTCCATGCTGGACATCTTAATGACTCAATAAGTCAGTTTGGGTTTGGGAGGAAGGTATCTACAAAGGAAGAGATTCTTTTTTAAATTCATCTTGTGGCTACTTTCTGAGGGGTGAGTAAATAAAGAAGGGGAGCCAGTTTGTCCCTCCTCACCCATTAACTTAACAATTCACGGTATCCTATTTGGAACTGGAATAACCTGGGGAACCTTGTCCAGAATGTGGACATAACATTGTAAATGGGCAGTCTGTTTTACATCTTCTACAATTGGTTATTTTTTTGACATCAATGGAGTGGAAAGTGAGATGAGCTTTTAAATTGGCAACTGATTCACTATCATCTGCTATTTGACAAATTACCAACAAATAATCATTCCCAAATATATTAAAATGTAACACCAGAGCATAAAACCTTCAAGGTCCAGGTCTGTGAGTCTCAACTTCATGTTACATTTTCATTTGTCCAACACAGCCATGATCTACCATTCTGTAAATAAAATGCATTTGTGTTTTATTATTTTACCTTCATATATTATCAAGCATTGGCATTTGATCTCGTGTGAGACATGCGACTGTCCTCACTGGTGAAATATTAATAATTCCTTCACATTTTCCTGTTATACATTCTCTGGCTTGAAAAGCAATACAAATCTGTGTGTGACACATGGAGTGATTGAGATGTTCAACCACGATTCTTTTAAACCGATGAGGCGAGTGGATTTGAGATGCGCACCATAGAAATGGGAGAAATATTGGATTAAGTAGAAAGAACGATAAGTGGTTAAAAATAAATATCCTGAACTTGCTCCCTGGGTTCAGCTCTTGGGTCTGAATGCAAACAAGGACAGCATTTATTGTAACTTACTGGTTCTCCTGTAAAGTGGCTCATTAGCAGAGTTTTCCATAGCAGTGAGGAGTGTACAATGGCATAAAATTCTCTTCTACCTCATGAAGAAAGATTAATGTAACCAATATCACAATGATGCCAGGGTCTTAGACTATCCTAACCACCACTATCCACATCCTCTGCTCAACCCCTTTATCTCACCACTCATTTGAAGGAGAGGAGCATAATTGTGGGACAGCAAACTATATGGTAAACAGCTACAAAGTTGATCTTCAGTAAATTGCTATAATTCATTTTATCTTCTGTTAAAATGTCTTTGAGGACCTGTACATTTTTTCCTTTGTCAATGTGGAATCTGGGCAGCGTGTTGCATTTAAGACATAAATCATGGATAAATCTTGATTAAACTGAATGACAGAACAGGTTCTGTGAGTCTTCTGTTTCAAAGCGGATTCCTATGCTGAACTCATCAATTTACGTGTATTCTGAAGTCACCTTGATGAATGTTTGGACATTTCAAAAATGGTTTATTAATTGTTTCTTAAGTAAAAAGAAAATCACTACAGGGTGACTGGATTTTTTTTATTTCATTAACCAATTAGCAAATAGAATTTCTAACTCTACACAGGAATGCGATATTCCAGGAGATTTTGATAGACCATTTGTCCTCATGTTTTATGCACATGATTTTATGAACTGAGAAATTCTTAGCTCCCGAAGGAAACCAACAAACTGTAAGTCAGTGTGTTCAAAGACAGATCATTTATTTTAATCAAGAACTGAAAGTGCTGGAGAAACTCAGCCAGTCTGGCAGCATCTGTGGAGAGAAAAACAAAGTTAACATTTCGGGCCCAGTATGATTCTTCAAAACTGGCAATAGCTGGGAAAGGGTGGTATTTATGCATATGATGGGGTGCGCATGAGTAGAATACATGGAGACGGTGCCCAGAGAGACAGACAAAAGTTATAGGCAAACAAAACAATGGCTAATGATAAGCTGAGAGAGAAAGAGATAAATACTATGTGGAGATGAGAAGTGTGAATATTTGGAAATGGGTTTGCTCTATAAGGAACAACCAATGTTACACAGGATCTGGACGGCATGGTGGAGGGGAATCAATATGGAGGAGGGTGATCACATTCTGAAATTGTTAAACTCAATGTTGAGTCCTGAAGGCTGCAAGGTGCCTCGGCAGAAGATGAGGTGTCATTCCTCCAGCTTGCATTGAGCCTCGCTGAAGCACTGCGGCAGGTCTGAGACAGAAATGTTGACATGAGAGCACAGTAGGGTGTTGAGGTGGCAGGCAACTGGAAGCTCAGGGTCACTTTTACAGACCAAGGATAGATGTTTGTCAAAGTGATCACCCAGTCTGCATTTCCCCACTGTACAGAAGATCACATCAAATCAGTAGACTAGATTGAATGAAGTGCAGGTAAATCACTGCTTTACCTGAAAAGAGTCTATGGGTCCTAGGACAGTGAGGAGGGAGAAGAAAATCAAGACAAGTGTTACACCTTCTGCAATTGCATGGGAAGGTGCCATGGGGGTGTAGAGACTTGTTGGTGCTGGAGGAGGAGTGAACCAAGGTGTTACAGAAGTCCCTACAACATGCTGACAAGGGAGGGGAACGTGTATCTAGTGGTGGCATCCCACTTTAGGTTGCAGAAATGGCAAATTATGATCATTTGGGTATGGAGGTTGGTGGAGTGGAGAATGAGGACATGGGGGTCTCTTACTTTGTTCTGGGAATGGACAGTTCAGGCCTTCTCTTAAGGAAGAAGCAGAAAGCCCTCAGGCCATTCTGATGGGAGACGGATATTGGAGGGATTGCACATCTACCACCATTCTCCTCTGCTTGACCGAGTTTGTCCTCACTTTGAACAACCTCTCCTTTAATTCTTTGCACTTTTTTCAGGTCAAAGATGGAGCTATGGGTACCCATGTGGGCCCCAGTTATGCCAGTCTCTTTGTGGGGTATGTGAAACGTCCTTGTTCCAGTTCAATCCTTGATCCAGTCTCCAGGACCTATCCATGGTACATTGGTGATGCTTGGAATTTAAATTGGAAGAACTTATCAATTTTGCATCTAACTTCCACCCTGTATTCACCTTGACCTGGTCCATCTCTAACTCCTCCCTTCCCTTCCTCAACATCTCTGTTTCCATTTCTGGGAATGGACTGGCCACCAATATCCATGACAAACACACTGACTCCCACATTTACCTAGAATATACACGTCACACCCTGACTCCTAGAACACAGAACATAGAACTGTCCAACATAGCAATGGGCCCTTCAGCCCACAATGTTGTGCTGAAAATGATACCAAATTAAACCAATCCCTTCTGCCTGCCCTTTGTCCATATCCCTTCATTCCTTGCATATTCATGTGTTTATCTAAAAGTCCCTTAAACGCCATTAACGTATCTGCCTCCACCACCACCGCAGGCAGTGCGTTCCAGACTGCTACCACTCTCTGTGTAAAAAACTCGACCCTCACATCTCCTTTGAACTTTATCCCCTCACCTTAAATGCATGCTGCCTAGTTTTAGACATTTCAAGTCTGGGTAAAAGATTCTGACTGTCAACCCTATTAATGCATCTCATAATTTTATAGATTTCTAACAATTCTCCTCTCAGCCTTCACTGCTCCGGAGAAAACAACCCGAGTTTTTCTAGCCTCTCTTTATAGCTCACACCCTCTAATTCGGGCAGCATCCTGGTAAATCTCTTCTGCACCCTCTACAAAGCATCCACATCCTTCCTATAATGTGGTGACCAGAATTGAACACAATACTCTAAGTGTGGCCTAACCAAAGTCTTATAAAGCTGCAACTTGACATCCTGACTCTTGTACTCAATTCCCCAACTAATAAAGGCAAGCATGCCATATGCCTTTTTTACCACCCTATCTACTTGGATGGCCGCTTTCAGGGAACTATAGACTTGAACCCCAAGATCCCTCTGTACATCAATGCTGTTCAGGGCCCTGCCATTAACTGCATACTTTTCCTTAACATTTGATCTCCCAAAGTGCAGCACCTCACACTTATCCAGTTTAAACTCCATCTGCCATTTCTCCACCCATATCTGCAACTGATCTATATCCCGCTGTATCCACTGACAATGTTCTACACTATCCACAACTCCACCGATCTTTGTATCATCTGCAAACTTACTTTCCCACCCATCTACATTTTCATCCAAGTCATTTACATATATCATAAACAGCTGTGAAGACTCTATCCCATCCTCTCTGACTCTTTGTCTCCATCACATCTGTTCCAATGATGTCAACATGTGGGGGGGTGCGGTGGGGACACAGAAATGTCCATCTTTTCCCTCAACCAAGGATTCTCTGCCACCGTGGTTGACAAAGCTCTCAGCCATGTCCTAACCATTTGCTGTACTTCTGCCCTCATCTCTTACCTTCCCTACCAGAGCAATGATGGGTCCCTTTGCAACCACAGTCTCTTTATCCAAAGTGTGGGGAAGAGGAATAACTCTTGTGTTGGGCAGGGTTTGTCAAGATTTAATAGAATAATTGTTATAGGGGATTGTCCTGTCAGGGGCACAGACAGGAGATTCTGTGACCATGAGTGTGAATCTGGGACAGTATGTTGCCTTCCTGGTGCCAGGGTTAAGGACATCTCAAAATGTTTGAAGCATATTATCAAAATAGAGAGTAAGAAGCCAGAAGTTGTTGTACCCATTGGTAGGAACGATATAGTTAGGGAAAAGGCTAAGAATTTACTGAGTGAATATAAGGGGTTAGGTAGAAGGCTAAAAAGCAGAACCTTAAAGATAGTAATCTCTGGTTTACTCCTAGTGTTATGTTCAAATGAGAATAGGAATAAAAAGATGGGACAGATAAATCAGTGGCTGAAGAGATGGTGCAACGTGCAAGGATTCAGATTTTTGGATCATTGGGTTCTCTTCTGGGGCAGCAAAGATCTGTTCAAAAGGAATGGGTTTCATCTGAACTGGAAGGGGACTAATATTCTTGTATGGAGATTTACTAGTTCCATTTCGGAAGCCTTTAAACTAATAGATAGAGGGCTAGTGGGGTTCCTAAGTAGCAGCAAAAATAAAAAAAGGACAGATAAGGATGGTTCTGAATCAGGAAAGAGCAAGTTTATTAGAAAAGGCAGACAAGAGCAAGCCAGAGAACGAGGTCACTCTGAAGAATTAAACTGTATTTATTTCAATGTAAGTGGTCTTACAGGTAAAAACCAAAAGGACTGTGGATGCTGTATATCAGGAACTAAAACAAAGTTGCTGGAAAAGCTCAGCAGGTCTGGCAGCATTTGTGAAGAAAAAATCACAGTTAACGTTTCAGGTCCGGTGACCCTTCCTCAGAACAGTGTGTGTGGGGGTCTTACAGGTAAGGCTGATGAGGTCAGGGCATGAATGAGAACTTGGGACTGAGACATCATAGCTGTTGCAGAAACCTCGCTGAGGGAAGGACAGGACTGGCAACTCAATGTTCTGGTTTTAAATGCTATAGAAAGGATAGAACAGGAGGCAAGAGAGGAGGTGGAGTGGCATTTTTGATTAAGGAAAACATCACTTCTGTAATTAGAGAGGGAATTTTTGAGGGATTGTCCAGTGAAACTATATGGGTAGAAATTAGAAATAAGAAAGGGATGATCATCTTGATGGGATTGTACTATAGACTCCCCAATAATCAGAGGGAAATTGAGGAGCAAATATGTCAAGAGATCTCTGTTATATGCAAGAATAATATGGTTGTAATAGTAGGGAGTTTTAAATTTCCAAACATTGACTGAGACTGCCACAGTGTTAAAGGTTTGAATTTTGAGGAACTTGTTAAATGTATTCAATAAAAGTTTCTTTATCTATATATACATGTACCTACTTGAGAAGGAACAAAACTTGACCTTCTTTTGGGAAATAATTCAAGGTGTGACCAAAGTTAATAAGGGAACACTTTGGCACTAGTGATCATAATTCAATTAGTTTTAAAGTTGTATGGAAAAGGATAAACCTTCTATAAAAGTTAAAGTTCTTACTTGGAGTAAGGCAAATTTTAATGGTATGAGAAAAGAATTTTCAAAAGTTGATTGGAGTAGACCATTCATTGATAAAAGGATGACTGACAAGTGGAAGGCTTTCAAAAGTGTAAAAATGAGAGTTCAGAGGCATCATGTTCCCGTTAGAGTGAAGGGTAAGGCTGGTAAGAGTTGAGAACAAGGGATGAATAAAGATATTGAGGTTCTAGTCAAGTATAAGAAAGAATCATGTATTAGATAAAGACAACTGGGATCAAATGAATCTATTGAACAGTATAAAGAGTGTAAGGGATTCTTAAGAGGGAAATCAGGAGGTCAAAGGGGTGATATGAGATAGCCTTGGCAGATAAAGTTAAGGATAATCCAAAGAGATTCTACAAGCATATTAAGAGCAAAAGAGCAACTAGAGCGAGAATAGAGCTCCTTAAAGATCAATGAGGTCATCTTTGTGTTGAACATCAGATGATGGGAAGATACTAAATGAATATTTCATGTCAATTTTTACCTTGGAGGAAGAATTGGAGGCTAGAGAACTCACGGAAATAAATATTGATGTTTTGAAAACAGTTCACATTACAGAAAAGGAAGTGCTCAAGGTGTTAGAAAACATAAAGGTGGATAAATCTCTGGGACCTGATCCAATGTATCCCCAGAACATTATGGGAAGTTCGGGAGGAAATTACGGGGCCCATAGTGGAAATACTTGTATCATCTGTAACCATGGTGCTGGAGGACTGGAGGGTGGTTAATTTTGTGTCTTTATTTAAGAAAGGCTGTAAGGAGAAGCCTGGGAACCATACACCTGTGAGCCTGACATCAGTGGTGGGTAAGTTGTTGGAGGTAATTCTGAAAGATAGGATTTATACGCATTTGGACAGGCAAGGAATGATTAGGGATAGTCATCATAGTTTTGTGCGAGGGAAATCATATTTCAGAAACTTGATTGAGTTTTTTGAGGAAGTAACAAAAAAGATTGATGAGGGCAGAGCAGTAGACATTGTTTATATAGACTTTAGTAAAGCCTTTCACAAGTTTCGGCATGGTAGACTAATTAGTAAAATTAGATCACATGGGATTCAGGGCAAGCTTGCCAATTGGATGTAAAATTGGCTTGACTGTAGGAGCAGAGGATGGTAATGAAGGGTTGTTTTTTGGATTGGTGGCCTGTGGCCAGCAGTGTTCCACAGGGATCAGTACTAGGTCCATTTTGGGTGACTGGGTGACTGCTTTGCCAAACACTTGCTCAATCCGTAAAAATGAACCAGCACTATCGTGTTACCATGTCAACATTTCTGTCTCAGAGCTGCCGCAGTGCTCCAGTGAGGCCCAACGCAAGCTGGAACAACAACACCTTATCTTCCACTGAAGCACTTTGCAGCCTTCAGCACTCAACGTTGAGTTTAACAATTTCAGAACACGATCACCCTCCTCTCCCCTCCCACACCCCTAGGTCCTGTGCTGTATGGCTTGGCTCCTTACAGAGCTAACCCATTTTCAACCATTCTCACTTCACATTAGTACCTGCCTAGAACCGATCTCTTTCTCTCGCAGTTTATCATCAGCTTTCTCTTTGGTTGCCTATCCCCTTTTGTATCTCTCTTTCTCCCTCTCTATGTTCTGTCTCCATGTACTGTATTCACTCCCTCCTTCCTCAACCCCACCCCACCATCAGCAAAAATGTTACCCTTTCCCAGCTGTTGCCAATTCTGACAAAGTGTCACTGAATTTGAAACATTAACAGAAATTGCTGGATAATTTTTGTTTCAGATATCCAGCATCTGCAGTTCTTTGTGTTTATTTCAATTTATGTTAATGCTGTGTGTCAACTCACTAGGGAGAATCACCTTCTCTAAATAGTGGCATACAGACAGGATGGAGATGCTAACCTTCTACATGAGCTGAGTGAGATCTCACTTCGGCTCATAGTTTAAACAAAGTTACAAGCCCCAGGCACTCTGTGGTATCAGACTCATTTGAACTCAAGTTCTCCAAAGCACACTGACCTTGAATGAAGGTTTCATCTAGTTGCTATGTGTCACCCACATGATAAATATAGAGAAATGATTGAATTAGTTTACTATTTCAAAAGGACTTGGAAAGTTTCTCTTTTATATTGTGTTTATGATTTTCCACAAATAGAACTAAAGAAAATCTCACTGCTGTTATTTACTATGTTGCTAGCTCAGTAATTAGCAGAAATTTTTCTTCTTCTCCTCCACACACCCCCGACAAAAAAATCTCACTTCAGCGCATCTCATGCTGAATCAACAATATAAATAGTGTTATCAGTCTCTCCTGTAACATCAGCCTATTGCAGGCAGAAATATTATTGATTCAGATAAGAACTGGACTGCTGATTCCATCAGCACTGCCAATGAAAAGATAATGGAAAGAATAATAACTAGTTTGAACCATGCACTGGAGAGCACAGTCAGCTACAGCAGCTACAGTTTTCATTTATTACAGAAAAATAGATGTTCTGAAGAGTGATTGATGGATACTCGGATGCAATTACAAAGTAATGATCTCAGAGTATGAAGTTTGTAGAGACGGTTTTATTTATTTGGATTTCCGATAGGGATTCTTCCGATCTCCAATCCTGTCTTTCACAGAAGATTGATGGAATCTCCAGAGAAATCATTCAAAAATCAACAAACAGCCAAGCAAATGATTTCCACCAATCTCCCATGGAAACTTGGGCAACCTTTGTGGAAAATATCCTCCACTCTGTACAAAATACTTCATATTTTGTCAAATGAGACAAATCTTGACAGCCAGGACATTCTTTATAGTGTTACAACCAGGTGACTCCAAAATGGACAAGTCAGTGGAGTGGATGAATACATGGCAGGTGAGGCTGTATGCAGAGAAGCAGGTGCAGGAGCAGAGGGACCTGGGTGTACATGTGCACAGATCATTGAGGGTGGCAGAACAAGTAGAAAAGATCAGTAAAGAAAGCATACATTGCTCTCAGTTTTATTAATAGGAGCATTGAGTACAAGAGCAAGTTGGTGATGGTGAACTTATACAAGACAACTTGTTAGACCTTAATTGGAGTATTGTGTACAGTTGTGAATGCCACATTATAGGAAAGACGCAAATGCATTGGACAGAGGGCAGAATCAATTTACTAGAATGGTTCCAGGTATGAAAAGCTGCAGCTATGAGGAAGAAGTTAGAACTGTTCTCCCTGGAGAGAAGAAGGCTGAGAGGAGATCTGATTGAGGGTTTTAAAGTCATGAGCAGGCTGGACAGAGTAGGTAGGATGAAGTAAAAGAAATAAGAAAGAGAGGGTATAGATTGAAAGTGATGTACAAATGAAGCAAGGGTGATGGGAGCAAAAACTTCTTCACACGGTTACAATCATTCCTCTGCATTCGCAATGGTTCTGCTCCTGAGAACCCTCAGCAATGATGAAATTCTTGAATGTGGAAATTGTTTAAAAGTAAGTTAGAATAGGTCAAAAATTGTGGACAGACGAGTTTTGTCCACGGATGTTAAATTTTGTTGTTACTTATCTTTTGGCACAGAAAGGCAAATTCCTAATTCGTGATTTCACGGATACAAAAGATTTACTGTAGGTTTACGGGGAGGTGATGACCTAGTAGTGTTATCACTGGACTGTTAATCCAGAGACCCAGGTTCAAGTCCTGCCACAGCAGATGGTGGAATTTAAATTCAATAAATTTCTGGAATTAAGAGTCCGATGATGACCATGAAACCATTGCCAATTGTTGGAAAAACCCATCTGGTTCACCAACATCCTTTGGGGAAGGAAAATGCCCTCCCTACCCAGTCTGGCCTACATGTGACTCCAGACCCACAACAATGTGCTTAACTCTTAACTGCCCTCTGGGCAATTAGAGATGGGCAATGAATGCTGCTTAGCCAGCAATTCCCTCATCCTATGAATGAATAACGAAAAAAGTGTTGTTAGGGTATGAAATACACTGTCTTCAAATGTAGTGGAGGCAGGTTCAATTGAGGCATTAAAGAAGGCATTTAATCATTTTTGGATAGTAATAGTGTGCACGGATATCAGAGAAAGGCAGTAGATTGACACTAGATAACAGATCTGCCGCAGACATTATGGACCAAATGGCCTCCTTCTGGTCTATAATAATTCTGTGATTCTGAGGTGAAGAAGGGTAATTTTGCTCTGCTCTTTTAACCCTCGGGTTAGTTGCAACAAATATTTTCATTCAGTTTTAGCATTCAGTTATCCCAATTCAGTTAAAGTTTTGTTAACTGTGTCAAAATTAACAAGCCAGTTCCAAGGATTTCTTCAGAGGAGGAATAAGAATTTTATTACTTGCTAACAATGAAAAAAACTGATAAAACATAATAACAAGCACACACAATCACAGTAATGAGTTTAAAAGGGAGGGAGATTGAGATTGTCTAGTAGATGTTTTTCACTGGGCATTTTGTACAAGAGAAGATTAGACCTGGGGAAGAGAGAGATAAAGCCCTGAAGATTTGATCGTTATGACTCAATTTTTCCTCTGGCTTTGTTCGACCAAGCAAGATACTGAAATATGGTTAATTTGTCTCTTCTCGAGTTGAGGTCCATTTTCTTTCCGAGCTGAATACTCATCAGGCAACCTTTCATCTCTCAACATGTGTGATTATCACACAAGTGTGAATTAAATGGGTTGCAAATTTCTTGATACTGATTCAGATGTTGGGTTTCATTCTCTTTGGATGAAATGGATATTTCCGTGCAGTTGATTTTGTCTATTTGATATACGTTCCCTGGACTTGCCTCATTCTATGCTCAGGTGATCGCAGCAGTTATTTTAGGTCAGTAATTGTCCTCATTAGAACCCCTTTAGCCCATGAAAGTCTTACATATTTAAATCCGAAGCCACTGTTTGGTATGTTTGCTTTAATTGGTCAGTGCATTGAGTATAGGAGTTGAGATATCATGTTGCGGCTGTGTAGGATATTGATTTGGCCACTTTTGGAATACTGCATCTAATTCTGGTCTCCCACCTGCAGAAAAGATGTTGTTAAACGTGAAAGTGTCCAGAGAAGATTTACAAGGATGTTTCCAGAGTTGGAGGGTAGGAGCTAAAGGGAGAGGCAAAATTGTCTGGGGCTATTTTCCCTGGAAAATGGGAGGCTGAGGAGCGACATTGTAGAGGTTTATAAGATCATGAGGGGCATGGATAGGGTGAATAGCCAAGGTCTTTTCTCCAGGGTAGGCGAGTCCTAAACTAGAGGGCATAGGTTTAAGGTGAGAGGGGTAATATATAAAAGGGACCTAAGGGGCAACATTTTCACATGGAGGGTGCTGCATGTATGGAATGAGCTGCCAGAAGAAGTGGTAGAGGCTGGTACAATTACAACATTTAAAAGGCATCTGGATGGGTATATGACTAGGGAAGGTTTAGAGAGATATGGGCCAAATGCTGGCAAATGGGACTGGATTAATTTAGGATATCCGATCAGTATGTACATGTTGAACCAAAGGGTCTGTTTCCATGCTGTACAACCCTATGACTCTATTGCTCTATGACTCTATGACCCATGAGGGTAGTACAGCAGCAACCTTCCATCCCATGTGATGATGGTTTGTGCCATGGTGGTCAACTCTGTGTTGTGTAAATGCTCTGAAACTAAATGGGTCAAAAGTTTCAAAGTTATGTTTGGTTGCAGGAGTTACTAAAAAAATTATTTATTGGGAAGGCCATCTGCCTTTGTGGTCCAGTTCAGACTTCTTTTGACCCGGTTTACTACCTTATCTTTCAACTCTTCCAAGGCATCCACAAAGCAGTGGAACTACTTATCCATGGCTGGGAGTTTGGTTCAGAGATGTCAGGCCATGCCCACATATTGGTGGGCTTACACGTTTCTGTTTGAGGAACAAACCTCCTCCAGGTTCCTCTGAAGTCTCAACCCAGGGATGCAAGGCACTCAGCTTCGATGTGTCTCTACAAAGCGGCAATTTTAAAATAATTCTTGCATGGGACAGGGAGTCATTGGAAATTGCTTTTTAAATGAGTAGCTTGTCGGCTATTTCAGAGGGTAGTTAAGTGGGTTTGGAGTCACATGTAAGCCAGACCACGTAAGGATGTCATATTTTCTTCTTCAAAGGATATCAGTGAACCAGAGAGGTTTTTATGACATTTGGCAGTGGTTAAATTTAGACTAGCCTATAATTCAAGTTTTTTTTTAATTGAATTCAAATTTCACCTTTTGCTATGGATAGATTTGAACCCTGTTCCTAGAACAGTAACATGGCCTCTGGATTAAAAGTCCAGTGACATTACTGCTATCCTTGATAATTGACAACAAATTCTCTAGCACTTTCTTCACTTCTCATGTTCAGTCTACATTGTTGACCTTGAGGATCGGTTCTATATATTGATGTTCCATACTCAAAGCTTCACACCAAAGGAGTGCAGGCAGGAGAACCAATGGGCTATGAAGAATTTGACAGCCATTCATTTTAAGGACCTCACCTTCCCTAATTCAACCTGAAGCAGCTGACAGTTGATTGTTTGGCTTGTGGCCAAATTCCTCACGTCGGGACAATGACAGGATGTTTCTGATATTTATAATAAGTTCTAATTGAGCCAATGCAAAGAAAGAATTTGGACTTATCGAGTACTTTGCAGCCAGTTGACTACTTTTGAAGTGCATTTAATGTTGTCAGTTTACACACAGCAAGGACCCAGAAACATTATTGACCAGATAAACTGTTTTAATTATGTTGCCTGAGAAATAAATATTTCCCAGGGCACTGGGAAAAAGTCCCTTCTTCAAAACTATGTTATTGGACTCCCACATCCACTTCAGACTACAGTCAGGGTCTCAAGTTTAAAGTTTAAAGTTTAAAGACTCCTGTGAAAGAATTTCCAACAGTGCAGTATTCCCTCGCTATTGCACTAAATGGTCAGCCCAGATTTTGTGCTCAGGTCTCTGAGCACTTTCTGATTCAGGGCAAGCACTGAGCTGGTGGTTAAAATTCCAACTGGCTCTTTTATGTTCTTTAAAGAAAGAGGTTTGACATGATGACCCAGTTTGGCTTATCGGTGACTCTCTACCGCACTGGTACGTTTATCTGTGCCCTAGTTATGGTGGACTGCAGGATGCCAGCAAAGACAAATCACTTGATGTAACTGAAGCATCAGATTGAATGTGGTGGCAGAGGTAAGGAGGTCACATCAGTCGTCTGGAGATCAGGTAAGAGACCCGTGTCAGCTCTTTAAGGCAAAGCTAAACCAATCTATAAGCAATCAGACATCAGACAGGATACATGCAGGCCTTTTCATGAAGTTAAGTCCCTGGGGATGCCAGCTAATCAGAGGCCAACAGCATTTGGCAGTTCCAGGCAATAAGCTAAGGTGGCTGCCAGGAGGACCCCTAGAACTGTGGAAGCCTGAACTGTATGCCAAGGGATTTGTGATAGAGAGCATGGTTTCTGATGGTTGCAGGTAGATGTGGGGGTGGGTCAGAAACAAAGACAGGGGTTTGGCTTCCAGCAGGCACCCATCAAATTAGAATACCTGTAGACGTCAATATATAAGTCAGCTTTTCAAGTCTCAAATATCCTTCCAGAATCAGAACTGCCTTGTAAGCTGAGTGTAAAAGTGAACTGCTGATCTGTGTGTGTGTGTGAGTGTGTGTGTGATAACTGTTGTGAAATGCCAACAGCATCTAATGCAATGCGTGGGATGTCACTTTGCAACACAGCCCATATCAGCATCTTAATTTCTTGTGCCCAGTTATTAAGGTACCAACTACAAATGCAAGTGTGTTGTGTCATGGCTGAAAAGCTAGGTCAACTTACATGCTGAGCATGTGTAAAAGCATGAATTTTTGAGGCAGAGAAAGAGGATTTTCTTAGTTGCCGGGTCAACTCATATCCCATGATTTACAGTACGTATCGCCAATGTTCTTTCATTAACTTTGGTCAAGACTGTGGAAATTCCTACCCAACTGTGAGAGTTTGAACCACTGCGGCCCAAGTGGTGAGGATCCAACACCAGCTTCATAAGGGCACTTAATGATATACTGTTATCATAAAATCCTTACAGTGTGGAAGTAGGCCATTCAGCCAATCGAGTCCAAACTGGCTCTATGAAGAGCATCCCACCCATTCCTACACCCTGCATTTTCCATGGCTAATCCACCTAGTCAGTACTCACCCTTTAAACAAATCTCAAAACAACATAAGCAGCAAACAACAAAATATTTTTAAATTAATCACAGTGTTTTGTAATTGCTTAACTGGGCAGCACACATTTCACATAGTGCCAGAGAATGAAGGTTGTCACACCATTAGTCCAGGCTTGATTCAAACCCAAGTTTGAAAGTGCAATGCCAATTTTCTAAGCCAGTATTGCACTTAAGGTGTATTTTCCTCAATATGTGAATTGCATCATGTATAATATTAGTTTACAAAATGTACACTTTGCTTTCCTGTTTTCATTCATTCTATATATAAATACTGATTTCCTGATTCGTATTTTTGCTGTTTGATGAGCGTACTAATGTTATTTTATGGATGAGACATAGATGTAGGGCAAACCTTTGCTACAGCCTTATAATGATGGTGAAATGCAAGCTACTTGAAGTCCCATTATGAAGGTTGACTTTCTTCGCTCCCTTTACAGGCTCTGCACAGTGTAGACCTGACTGAACGCATATGGAGCTGTTCCACTTTATGAGGTTGGAGCCATGGATATGCCAAGTGGCCTAGTGCCTGCAACAGAATACATGTCCAGACCTACAGCAGCTAGAACAGCCTAGAAATGCAATGATATGTTGAGGAGGTAGACTACTAATAATCTTCAGGAGTTGTTATTAATGCAGGTGAAATCTATGCTGCCTGCCCATAAAAGTGATCTTTACATGTGATCAGCATTACCTATGCTGCTCAGTGGCTACACACTTCTCAGGGTGGGAAGAGATGATTGTGATGGTGGGAGGAAGCTCTACAACAAGGCAGTCAACTTCTGTTAAAGATAACTCAGTTCTAAGTATATTCAAGATAGCAGCCTAATATCTAACAAGCACTAGGCGATGTGTGGAATGTGAAGAAAGGTGGAGTTGAGATAGAAATCAACTGTTATCTTGTTGAATGGCCATACAGACTCAGAGGGCTGAATAACCTACTCTGACTACTATTTCTTACAATTTTATGTTACATTCTAGGTGACTGTGTAAGGACACATGGGTTTTCTCTTGACATAGAGACACTCAGTTACTTCCAGGAGATATCCCACATGCAACAAACTGAGATGCCATTAGCATCTCCTGTTGCAGCCTGAAAGCATAAAAGTTAAGTGTCATTGTGACCTTGGCAGGCAGTGCTGTCTGTGCTCTTGTTTGATGCTTGATTTCTGGCTGCGGCAAGCAAAGTAGGTTAGTGACAGTTTCCTTTGTGTAACCAAGGTGGCTCAGACAAGGGTTAATCTTAACTTTCCAGGACATGCAGGTGAGTGAGTTAACATTGCAAACTTTGAAATATGATCCCAACCCTTCTCCAAACACACCCACTTTCAATTTAATGCCACAGGGATCGGTGTTGGGACGCCAGCTATTCACAATATATATTAATAGTTTGGATGAGGGAATAAAATGTGGAGCATCTCCAAGTTTGCAGATGATACCAAGTTGGGTGGGAGGGTGAACTGTGATGAGGATGCAGAGATCCTTCAGCATGATCTCGACAGGTTGGGTGAGTGGGTAAATCAATGCCAGATGCAGTTTAATTTGGATAAATGTGAGGTTATTCACTTTGGAAGCAAAAACAAGAAGGCAGATTACTACCTAAATGGCTGTAAAGTGGGAGAGGGGAGTGTGCAGCGGGACCTGGGCATCCTCGTGTACCAGTCACTGAAGGTGCAGCAGGTGGTAAAGAAGGCAAATGGTATGTTGGCTTTCATTGCAAGAGGTTGAGTAAAGGAGCAGGGATGTGTTGTCGCAGTTATACAGGGCCTTTGTGAGACCATACCGAAAATATTGTGTGCAGTTTTGGTCTCCTTTTCTTAGGAAGGATGCTCTTGCTCTCAAGGGAGTGCAGCGAAGGTTAATCAGGCTGATTCCAGGGATGGCGGGTCTGACGTATGAGGAGAGATTGACTAGTTTGGGATTGTTTTCGCTACAGTTCAGACGAATGAGAGGGATCTCATAGAGACTTATAAAATTCTAACAGGACTGGACAGGATAGATGCAGGGAGGATGTTCCCAATGGTGGGTGTATCCACAACCAGGGGTCACAGTATGAGGATTGGGGTTAGATGATTTAGAACAGAGATGAGGAGACATTTCCTCACCCAAAGAGTGGTGAGCCTGTGGAATTCATTTCAACAGGAAGTAATTGATGCCAAAACATTGAATGTATTCAAGAGGCAATTAGATATAGCACTTGAGGTGAATGGGATCATAGGTTATGGGGAGAAAGTATGATTGTGCTATTGAGTTGGACAATCAGCCGTGATCGTGAAGAATGGCAGAGCAGGCTTGAAGGGCCAAATGGCCTCCTCCTGTTCCTATCTTCAATGTTTCCATGTTTCTATTAATGAATATTGGTTGGGAATAGATAACTAACCAGATGTCATGGTGGTGGCTCTGTTTTATGACCATTTGAATGAGGCTGTGTGCTTCAAATTGTAACAAACTTCTAAATTTAATACTTGCTGGCTGCCTGAATGGCAAAAGAGGTAGGTAATGTGATAAAGAAGAAAAGGTGTGCCCAAGACAAATGTAAGGTAGAAAATACAGATAAGAACCAGACTCAATATGAAAAGTTCAAAGAGATGGTGAAAAAGCAAAGGGGGTATGAGAAAAGTGAATATCAAAATCTTCTACAGGCGTAAAAGTACCAACATGTTAGTTAAAGATGAAGTAGGCTTAATTAAGGACCAAAAATTTGGTTTACAAAGGGAGACAAAGGTCATGTCAGAGATATTAAATGAATACCTCGCATTGATCTTTGCCAAGAAAATAGATGCTACATAGACAAAAGTGAATGAGAAAGGCATTTAGTGACAAGAAGAGTTGAAGATTGATGAGGAGAAGGTATTGACAGCAGCTGTCTTTCCTTGAAGTTGACAAGGGCCAGGACCAGATAGGTTGCATATGGGAATACTGAGGAAAGTGAGGACAGAAACTGTGGATAAACTAGTAGTACCTTTTCATCTTCATTAGATTCAGGAGTGGTGCCAGGATGCTGGAGAATTGAAAAAAATTTGCCATTGCTCAAAAAGGGTGCAAAAAATTAGCAAATCAACTGTGGACCAGAGACAGAAAATAATAGTTAACTGATTTTTTGGGAGCTAGAGAAATGTTTATCATGGGGTTCCCCACGAGTTGCTATTGGCACCCTTACATTTCCTGACACATAATAATGATTTAGACCTTAGGTACAAAATTTGTGGATGATATGAAATTTGGAAGCATTGTATACTGTGAGGAGGGCAGTGTTGAACGTCAGTGGTACATAGACAAGTTGGTAGAGTAGCAGATGAAGTTCAATGTGGGGTGATGCATTTTGATAGAAAGAACATAGAGAGGTAATATAAACTAAAGGATACAGTTCCAAAGGGGATGGAAGAACAGACAGAATTTGATGTACATGTGGCAGGACAGGATGAGAGACCAGTTAATAAAGCATACAATATCGTGGGTTTTATTCGTATGGGCCTTCAGTAAAAAAGCAAGGAGGATATGTTAAACCTTTGAAAGGATGTGGAAGCACTGGAGAGAATGCTGACAATGTTTACAAGAATGGTTCCAGGGATGAGGAATTTCAGTTTTCAAGGTAGATTTGTGAAGTTAGGACGGTTTTCTTGGAGAGATGATGGCTGAGAGGAGTTCTGATGGAAACAATCAAAATCATGGGAGGCCTAGTCAGAGTAAATAAGGAGAAAATGTTCCAATTCATGTAAGGATTGCAAACAAGAGGGTACGGATTTAAAGTGATTAGTGAAAAAAGAATCAAAAGGGATGAGGAAAATCTTATGCACAAAGTAACTGGTTAAGGTTTGGACTGCAGTGCCTGAGAGTGTGGTGGAGGCAGGTTATAGAGTCATAGATTCATAGACATATACAGCATGGCCCAACTCAACCACTCACTGTGTGAAAAAGTCACCCCTTATGTCCATTTCCAATCTTTCCCCTCTCACCCCAAACCCATGACCTCAGTTTTGGACTCCTCCACTTCAGTCATTCACCCATCCAAGCCCCTCACAATTCCACAAACTCCTAAAAGGTCACTCCTCAGCCTCCTACATTCCAGGAAAAGAAGTTCCAGCCTATCCAGCCTCTCCTTAATATCTTAAACCCTCCAGTCTCAGCAGTATCTTTGTAAATCTTTTCTGCACCCTCTCCAGTTTAATAACATCCCTCCTCTAGCAGGGTGACCAGAACTGCTCACAGACTTCCAAACATGGCCCCTCAATATCCTGCACAGTGGCAACTTGACAACCCAACTCCTGTACTCAATACTCCGACTGATGAAAGCAAGCACACCGAACACCCTCTCCACCATCTCATCCACCAGTGACACCATTCCAAGAAACCAGGCACCTGAACTCCTAAGTCTCTCTGTTCAGCAACATTCCCCAGGGCCCTACCATCAACCATGCAAGTCCCACCCTAGCCCATTCTGTCAAAATGCAACACCTCACATCCTTCCAAATCAAACTCCATCTGTCTCTCCTAGGCACACCGTTGCACTCCTAGATGTCTTTCCCCATTATACCAACAATCATTTAGGGGCCCCTGGCATAGATATTTGTATCATCAACAGCCATGGGTGAGGTACTGGAAGACTGTAGGGTGGCTAATGTTGTGTCATTGTTAAAAAAAAGCTGGAAGGAAATGCCAGGAAGCTATAGACTAGTGAGTCTGATGTCAGTGGTAGGTAAGCTGGTAGAGGGAATTCTGAGCGATAGGGTTATTATGCATTTTGAGAAGCAAGGACTGATTAGACATAGTCAGTATGGCTTTGTGCATTGGAATTTGTGTCTCATAAATTTGTTTGTGTTTTTGAAGGGGTGGCTAAGAAGATAGATGAGGGCAGTACGGTAGATGTTGTCTACATAGACTTTAGCAAGGCCTTCGACAAGGTACCGCATGGTAGACTATTTAGCAAGGTTACATCATATGGAATCCAGGGAGAACTTGTCAATTGGATACAAAATTGCTTGACAGTCAGACAGAGAGGGTGATGGTAGAGGGTTTTTTTTCATACCAGAGGCCTGTGACCAGTGGTGTGTTGGAAGGATTGATGCAGTTTCACCTGTTGTTCATTTATATAAATGACCTGAATGAGAATATAGGAGGCACGCTTAATAAGTACATTACCCTCTACAGGGTTCTCTTGGGGCATGTAAGAGGAAGTTTGACAGTTACTTGTAAAGAAAAAATGTGCAGCATTATGGGGAGAAGGCAGGGGAAGACACTGAATGAGAAGCAGAATTTGAAGAGCTGGTGCAGACCAAATGGCTCCCATCCGTGCTGTAACAATTCTTCGATTCTGTGAGTCTGCATTCTTCCTCTCCTTCAGCATCAACTCTCTACTTCTCGGCTGTAGCATTCCAGTGCAGGCATTCTTTCTCGACAGCCAGTCACTCGCTCCATCCTGCTGTCAGCCAACACGGAAACAAAGGAGGTTTCCCATGAAATTCAGCGTAGCCTCCACCTTGCCTGGATTTCCAGCTTTCCCTTCCGTAACAACGCAGCCATGCCTTTTTTTTCCTCTATTATGCCAATGTCTTTCAGTGAAGTTGAGTTGGGAGTACTGCTGGAGATCTGCCATGAAGTGCCTAAAACTTACACAAATGGGTTTAATTTTTTTTTCCACTGTTCTCCATGAGTTCTCCATGAAAGTTGTCAATATATTCTATGCTCAGATTATGGAACAGGTTCAGAAGGACATTGCATCTGGGACCCATTTACTGAAGAGCCATGCTCAATACATACAGCACACAACTTTGTTTCAAAGTAAGCCAGGAATCATACATTCAGCTGATCTCTATTTTTCACCATTAATAAAATATCTGTGAATAATAATCAAATGTGTGCATCAAACTCAGTACACGTCAATAACACAAATAAATTAAGCCAACCAAGCAGTTATAACAGATAAATTCAGCATTTATAATCCACTTATAATTAGTATGTGGAGTAATTTAAAAGATTTCATGAAAAGCCCATACAATCTCTTAATAACTTTAAGTGATATGGCAGAGTGGCACACAATTAAGTACTGCAAGCAACACAATGATAGCATTCAAATCATGGTTGTACTGAGCCAGCTTTGATCACCTGGATATGTTTTCCACAAGCCAAATGAACACCTCCCTAAAGCTGTATATTCCACGACTGATGACAGAAAACTGACAGGCTTGAGGTGATCAGAAAGCAAAACTCATGGATAACCTCAGGCAATGATTTGAAGTATACAACACTCATCCAGAAACCCAGGATAGTTTACTATCACCCAACTCTTGAAAACTGCTCAGGAGCAGAACACAGTGCACTTCATAGTCAATAAGCCATTAGGAAAAGGAAGACATCACTTTTTGAGGGCAGATTGCGAGCACCATCATCATCCTTCAAGCATTAGTAAATGGAACCACTCACACAAGCATTACTGACACTTTCTATCCTTGCGTTATGGTCGTCTTCATTTCAGAGTGATTTAACATATTCGTGCATGAGTACAATTTGACATGGCATTCTGATGATTAAAGTTACCTCTATAGTATTACACATTCTGGTATGTCATGTAAATACATCATATGTAATTATTTTACGCGTGTATTCTAATTTTAGATTTGAAATTGATTTTCTGCCTCTGTGAGCATAGAAATTGCAGCACAGTTGAAATCCATTCAGACCAATCATTTGTTAACTCTCTCATTGGAGTTGTCAACTTTAACTTTAAATTCTTTCTCTTTGTACAGTACTGATTAGGGATAGTCAGCATGACTTTGTGTGAGGGAAATCGTGTCTCACAAACTTGATTCAGTTTTTTGAGGAAGTAACCAAAAAGATTGATGACGGCAGCATGGTAGATGTTGTTTATATGGACTTTAGGAAAGCCTTTGACAAGGGTCCACATGGTAGACTAATTAATAAAGTTAGATCACATGGGATTCAGGGTGAGCCCACCAACTGGATACAAAATTCTATGGTCTTATAGTTCTATAGTACTATGTGCAGTTCTAGTCACCCTGCTATAGGAAGCATATTATTAAATTGGAGAGGGTTCAGTAAAGATTTACCAGGATGTTGCTGGGAATGGAGGGACCTTTTTCACTGGAGCATAGGAGGTAGAAGGGTGACCTTGTAGAGTTTATAAAATTATGAGGTGCATAGATAAATAAGATGAATAGCAAGGGTGTTTTCCTGAGAGCGGGGAAGTTCAAAACTAGGGGCCCTATTCTTGAGGTGACAGGAGAAAGTTTTAAAAAGGACATGAGGGGCAACTTTTTTACACAGAGGTTGGATCGTGTGTGGAATGAACTGCAGTAGGAAGTGATGGATGCAGGTACAGTTACAACATTTAAAAGACATTTGGATAAGGTACATGATTAGGAAAAGTTTGGAGACGTATGGGCCAAACGCAAGCAAGTAGGGTGAGTTTAGTTTGGAAACATGGTTGGTGTGGACTATTTCGACCGGAGGGTCTGTTTCCATGCTATTTGACTGTATGACTCTCTAAGTTGTTTTCTTCAAATTCGTTTTTTAAGGAAGAGTCCATGGCTGAAGCATCTATTTTTCTTTACTCACCACACTTGTTGCCTGATCACCTCTGTATTTCCAATATTTTCCATTGTTGTCTCTCATTTCCACCATCAGGACTTCTTTTTGCTTTATCACTTTAAAAGAATGTCATATTCTCTGTCTCAAGAAACAACAAGTTGAAGTTTCCTTTTGTTTTCCTCATCTTTGTCCTCTTGTTACCAGTTTGCCAAGCTCTGGAAATAATCTTTCATGATTTATTCACTAAAAATCTTCCAAAGTCATAAAAGTCCTTCTAGCAGCCTCGTGGCTACTAAAACGCAAATAGATTGCTAATTTGGCCAAACAGCAAGGGATGCTGGGTACATTGCCAAGTAAAACACTGAAGTCACAAAAATCAGAAACCAGACACAAACATCAACCAAGTGCTAAAGACATTAGCACAGTGTAAAGGACATATCCTGTCCTCAGTCATCTTGGATAGACATATCTCATCAACTAAACAAAGAAGGGATGCATATTAGCAACGAAGAACCACTCAAGCCTGAAACAATGAAGCAAATATTAACAGGACATTTAGCAATTAACAAAGACATCCAAATCATCTGTAGGTATCAAGCAGGATCTCCTGATTGGCTAAAGCTGTAGAAAAATCCAGAAGCTTGGGGACAAGATATAAAAATAGGACTTACCTATAGATCAGGAGGAGACCTTCCAAGGAGATCGGCATGGCAAAAGGCAGAGACCAGCTGAATAAAAACCTGATACGGGAGACACCTTGATCAAGATTCTGAGCTGAGAACCTTTATCACTGGAAGATCTTGAGATAATTGCTGGATTGTGAGCACAGCCTGGAAGATCATTGGTTGAGCTGAACTGAATTTTGTGGATCTTTATGCTGGCTTTGGCCTAACACCAATTCAGTGACTGACCAGCCGACAAGAGCTATGGCCTCTGCCAGTGCCCGCACCCCAGGCCAGGGGCTCCACAACACAGTCAGGGAGACTGTGAAGAAGGTGGAGGAACAATGGCTGGTCAACTGGACCTTCTTTGTGAAGAGATTCCTCCTGATTGCTGTGGGTTTGAAGCAGCAGATATTTTCTGCCTGCAGGATTTGTCCAGTGGGGACTACTTTCAGGAATGTAAAGCAATGTGAGCATTTCCTGAACGTAGTTGAGGAGAAAGGAGGTGAAGAAGCCCTCTCCATTCTGTCTGCAGCATTGATGTTTATTCTCCCTGCACAGGGGAGGCAGGTTGTTACAATACCTTTGTACAACCCCCAGGTCCCAGCAGCAGATGTCCTGACCTTCCTGGGCAGGTACGTACAGCTTGAAAGAGGCAGCACAGGTATAGTGGACCCCCTTGGAATCTGGACCAGCAAAGCAGCAGGTCAGGGTGACCCTGAAGGTGTACACTAGTGGGAACATCCTCCACCCGCTATCTAGCTTTACGATCAGAGGGAGCCAAGGCTACCTTATGTACATGGAACAGCTTTGACTGGGCTGAACCTGGGGGAGATCCGGGCACATGGCATTGGGCTGCAAAGTGACTCTGTGCAGAATCTGCAAACAGGAAGGCCACCTGACCAAAGACAGCCAGGAATCCAAGAGCTTCAACCTGTCCAGGGAAGCAGGTCACATATACATGGCCTGCCCAAGATTGGGGGTGGGAGGGGCGGCGCTACATATGCTCAGATGACCAAAATTGCCAATGCGGACCCCCAAATGACAGTAAGGTGCCACGCCCCAGCAAGAGATCTGATAGGAAGGGCACCCAGAAGGAGGTACAGGCTGGAAAGGAGGAAAAGGTAGCCAGCAAAGAGACGCAACAACCGACTCTGCCTCCACCTAAACAGACAGAGTCAATAGACGAGGAGAAACGAAGCAGACAGGAGAATAGATACTGGTAAGAAACAAACAGAAAAGAAACACACGTTATGGCCCGAAAGCTCCACAGCAAAATAGAAAGAGGCAACTGCGTAATGGATACAGCAGCAGCTCCTCTGATAACGAAGACATGCAAAGAGATGGCCATCAACAGAAAGAGAGGGAGAGAAGGAGAGAAGCACTCCACAACATGGAAATGCCAGACTTCCCGAGGGGGCCAGTGAAGCCCAACCTCCATCCATTGGGAATCACAGGTTACCCACCGTACCACAGCTACGGGCAACCGGGAGCAGTAATGCTCTGAATCAGCAGCTATACATGTCAGTCCCTCTGTCAGACTCAAAACTGGATCTTTCTGGCTTTGTTCTTGCCCCAATAACACTGGAGCAGGCCAAACCCCCATTGAGGAACAGGATGACTACCTGAGGAAGGGTCCCTGGACCCGAAATGTTAACTATGTTTTTTCCTTCACAAATGCTGCCAGACCTGCTGAGCTTTTCCAGCAACTTTGTTTTTGTTCATGATTTACAGCACGCGCAGTTCTTTCAGTTTTTACTGGCTACCTCAGTACAGGGAGTGTCCAACAGTTCACCCACACCATGGGAAAGTACGGAGTAACCCAGTGACAAGACAGCATGTGAATGGACTTTGGGTAATTCTATAAATTCTTAAAATAGGTCTTAAAATTGCCAGTATTGATGTGTGTAGCATTAAATCTACTACACGATGTGGCTTACCTGACCAATGTCAAAGCAGACCTCCTGTTTCTGCAGGAGAGTGGGATACTGCACCTCAGCAACTACAGGAAATGGTGAAGCTTATGGACCTATTGGTCTTTGGTTTGGTCGGGGGGGAAATGATAGCCATTCTTCCGGCCTGGGTATTCTGCTGCGAGGGAGCAACTTCACTATCTCCGAATTTGAGGAGGTGGTGGTCGGACACCTCCTTGTAGCAGATGTTACATACGGAAGCACTCCCCTGGGACTAAAGAGTGAGCAGTGGGCTATCCTGCAGCAGCTCCCACTGCTGCTGACAACATCCAAGCCAGTCATTCTCGCCAGGGACTTCAACTGCATCATCGATGCGGATGGATGATCCAGAGGGGCTGACATCAAACTGGACTCCACGTCCAGATTCCTTAAATGTTGCCAAGCTGCATGACATCTTCAGTATCCCTGCAGACAAAGCACAGTATAGATACACAAGTCTCAGCCAGACAGATCTATGCATTCAAGGATAGATTCGATTTTGTGTCCCGAACGTTCTTGATTAAATCCACTGATGTCAAGCCAGTGTTTTTCTCTGACCACTGTCTCCTGCTGAGTGACTGTCTCCTACAGGATGACCAGTGAGCTGGCAAGGGAGCGTGGAAGCTAAACATCAATCTGTTGACCCCAGAAAACATTGAGGAGCTCAAAAGGGATTAAACAGATTGGAGAACTGTGAAGCCCCTTGTTGAATCTCCAGCAGATCATTGAGAAACGGTCAAGGGGAATATCACAAGGTTCTTTACCCTGAAAGGTGTTCAGGAGGTGAGAGAGAGGTGGAAAAAATTGTCCAAGCTCCGGAAAACCATCCAGAACCTACTCCTGCTGCAGATGATGGAGGTTGAGGTCACAGAGGATCTCCAGGAAGTGAAGAGCCAATAAGCCTCGCTCTTTGCCTCAGAGGCCTCCATGACAATTTTCCAGTCCAGGGTCCGCACCGTGGAGCAGGCTGAGACATACTCACGTTCCTTCTTCCAGAAGGTGCACAAGGAGATCTCTGCTCAGCAACCTGAAGGAAGAAGATGGTTAAGTAATGTCATCTCAGTCTGACACCCTGACTGTATGACACGAAGCCCACAGGCAGCGTGGCCTCCCAGCTGTTCCTGTCCTCTATTATGGAGATCCTAGACAACAGTACATGGGAGAGGCTGGACCAGCTGTTATCTCTGAATGAGCTGACCAAGGCCCGCGAGTCCTTAGAAAAGTATAAGACTTCCAGAAATGACAGCTTACTGGCTGAATTTTGTTCAGTTGTGTAGGATTGGATTGGCCAGTGTCTGCACGACAGTATGGTTCTGACAGGTAGCATGTGTGAATCTATGATCTACAAGCGGAAGAGGAAGATGGAGGAAATTAGAAATTGGCATGCAATTTTACTGCTGAATGCAGATTATGAAATCCTGTCTAAGGTTATCAAGAACTGGGTCACATCTACTCTGGGATCGGTGATTAACCCTGACCAAACCTGTGCTGTGCTAGGCAGGACAATCTCTGAGAGCCTCGCACTCCTCTGGGATATGATCACCTACATACAGGACACATGGCTGGATGCCTGCATCATCAGCCTGGACTAGGAAAAGGCCTTCAACTGGTTAAAGCAAACCTACATGGGGGATGTGCTCTCCAAAACGGGCTTTGTGGAGGGGATCACAATTGGGCTCGACTGCTATACACCAACATCATCAGTGCAGTCTCAATCGATGGTTGGGAACCAGAGAGCTTCCCAATCAGATCTGAAGTGAGGTAAGGCTGCCCATTCTCTCCTGCCTTGTTTGTGTGTTGTATACAGCCCTTTGCTGAGTCTATCAGGAAGGATGCAAGCTTGGGAGGGGTGACTATTCCAGGCAGCGGAGATCTGCAGATCAAAGCTCCCTGTACATGAATTATGTTGCCATTTTCTGCTCAGATCCATTGTCAGTGCACAGACTCATGAGCATCTTGATCAGTTCGAACAACCTTCAGGAGCCAAGGTAAATTGAGGCAAGTGCGAGGCCACATTTTGGGAACTGGGCTGTCCAATCCTTTATCCCCTACACTGCAGGACAGATTACCTGAAGATGCTGGGAGTATGGCTCGGTGGGGCCGGGACGTGCACAAAAAATTGGGAGGAGAGTATTACCAAGGTGAAGCAGATACTGGTCTTCTGGGAGCACTGCTCCCTCTCCGTTGTGGGCAAAAATCTGGTAATCAGGTGTGAGACACTATCTCTATTATTGTACGTGGCACAGGTCTGGCCAATTCCCTGAACCTGCACCATTGCAGTCACCCAAACCATTTTCATTTCATCTGGAGGTCTAAGATAGACTGTGTTCGCAGGAAAACCATATACGAAACTTTGGATCCCAGTGTGGGGGGAGAACATCCCCAACGTCATCCTCATTCTGATAGCCCCCTTTGCGTGTGGCTGCATCAAGCTGTGTAGACCCTTAGTACGCCAACACCAAGTGTCACTACATACTGAGATTCTACTCGTCACCGATGTTGCAAAGGATGGGACTGGCCACAGTAGTTGGACCATTCCATCTCACCTGTCCTTCGTGGAGAAATTTGCAAAGAGAAACACCTTTGACCACAAGTTCATCGGGAAGTGGTCAACACATGGCATCCTCCAGACTCTGTGAGAAAAGGAGAGGGTGGATCCCTCAAACTCATTTGTCACAATGCCTCATCACCAGAACTTTCCAACAAAACATTGCTTGGCTGGTGGTACAAGGGCACTAGCTGTGACATCCCTCATGTAAACCTGGACTCTCTGTGCCACTGTACACTGCCCTTGAAGGGTTTGGGGGAGCGGGTGCTGAGACTGTCACTCACCTCCTTAACAAAAGAAGCCTGGAGAGAGATGCAGTGGTTTTTGTCGAAGATCGTCCTGAGCAGCTCCACGACACAGGACTCTGAGCTCTTAAGGTCTGTTTCCTGGACCACACACCAAGACAAACATCGATTGTGCCTGGAGGACAATCAATTCAGTGAAAGGTGCTCTTTGGTCTGCCCAAAACTTCTTGGTCTTCCAGAGCAAGGAGTTGACCCCAACCAAGTGTTGCAGACTGGCACATTTCAAGGCCCAGGACTGTGTGCTGAGGTTAAAGCACCGAAGTTTGGGGCAGCTGCCACCAAGGTGCAGTGGGGAAAGATCGCTGTCTGCGTCTTTCGGCCAAAGTACAATAGGGGTCCATTCAGTTATCAGGTCCTCCTAGGTGCACTTAAATATAGTTTTATATAAGTAGGAAATGCCTTCAGTTTGCTGTTCTACATGTGTAAAGACTGTGTCCAGAATCGAACTGCTCCAGAGATTATGTATGTATATAAAAATTTTTATGAATAAAGTATATTTCTGAAATAAAAGAAAACATAGCACCAAGCATATCTTATTCCCTGAATCAGGGTTAACATTTCCACATTTAAAACAGTCCTGCATAAATGCTGTCAAGAAATTGGATTGCATCAGAAAGTGGTTGAACTTAACTACTTGTTAATGCAATGTATGACCTGACACCTGATGCTTTTCACAAGAAGAACTAAGAGCGACTCACATCTTAAGCATTTTCACAGTGGCTATAATAGACAAAGCTATCAGTCGATCAACTAACAGTACTCTGACATTGCTTTAATATTGATCTTCATGTCCTGCTGGTGTCACTGACTCCCACAGGGTGCAGGTCTCTCGTAATGAGCTGCCAGATCAAAGGGAAAGTTGAATGATTCACTGGATGCAGCAGTGGTTTTCTCAGGTCACTAGCCCTGATGAAGCCACAAGCTTAACCTGCTACCAATTGGGCTGCCTAAAATCCTTTGCTGGGAGCTAAAGGCTGCAGTCTAGCACCAACATGTAACATCGAAGCTGCCAGGTGATTTGAACAATCCCAAAAGGCTTTCAGTACTTACACATTAATAGTAACCTCTTCATTTCCTACCTCTCACATTTTACTGAACATTTGAGCCCGGAGAAGATAAGCAAGCTACTTTATTATTTTAAAACATTTTATTGAAAACAGTTCAGATAATTTCTTTTTTAAGAAAGATTAGAGCTTTGTCACACGGGAAGTGCCTTGAAACTTCTTCTTGTTGTTGTTTTTGTTTTGGAAGGGAGAGTTTTCTTATGTATCAAATAACATGTTCAGAAAAAATTAGCCCCCAAAAATAATACAACACAGTGTACAATATCCCTTTATTGTCACGTATACTCTATTGTAGGTGTACAGTGAAAAACCTCTACAATATCTGCTTTCTTATGGCGACATCTTAAGCACAAGTACCTAGGTACAATTCCTGGATACAGCAGAGGAATAAAAGTAATTGCTTAATTACAGAGTTGAAAATAAGTTAAAAATAGGAAAATATTAAGGGGTTAACATTACAGTATTCTAAGGTAAGTTCTAAGACATCTTAAATCAACAGAATAACCACAAGAAAAACTGTAGAATTGAATTAAAGAAAGTATTTGACTGATCAGTACAGACTTGGATGTTCTAGGTTTGACCTTTTGTCTCTGCTGAACCAGGTGAATTAACCAGTCAGGCAACTGTAGCCTTCACGCAATAAAAGGAAGAGATATCAGCCAGATTGCTTACTCCTGATTGCTTTGCACTGACCCAGCATTCTGTATCCACTGCTGGCTGGACAACACTGGCATTGGTGGATGTTGGTCACAGAGATACCAGCTTTCAGGTGACAGCTGTGTCTCAGCTGGTAGCATATCTACCTCTAAATCAGAAAATAACAACAAAAATTGCTGGAAAAACTCAACAGGTCTGAAAGCATCTGTGGAGGGAAAGTAGAGTTAACATCATGGGTCCAGTGATCCTTCTTCAGAAAGTAAAATTGTGGGTTCAAGTCCCACGCCAGAATTTGAGCACAAAATACCAAAGCAGGCTCTCAATCTTAGACTTAACTTTATTGTCACATGTACTCAAATTAGTACAGTGAAAAGTTTACAAGTTGCCACTTACGGCCACATCTTAGGTACAAAGGTACCTAGGTACAGATGCTTAAGCACAAATTCTTAGATGGAAAAATAATTCAAAAATTAAAGAAATAAAAATTTCAGAATAACATTCCTTTCAACCTAGTCCACGCCAGCTCCAGAACAACATTGAAGTTTTACACTGTTGAAGGCAGCATCTTTCGGATGTGATAGTAAATTGAGAACCGGTCTACTCTCTCAGGAGGACTTACAGAACCTATGGCTCAAGTTTCAAGAAGAGTAGGGGGCTAGTTCTTTCTAGGGTCCTGGTCTTCAATCAATGGAAGGTAAAAAGATGATTGGGTCATTTTCACATTCTGCAAGGTAACAGCGTTCAACTTAGTTATCACTTCAAAAACATTTCACTGGCTCTAAAACACTTTGCAACATCTGATGGTTGTGAAACGCAAGTTTTTTGAAAGAAAAATAAGGAGAAACTGAGGCTGAATGACGCTGTTTGTAAGGTTAATACCCTCAGAGGATGAGAAAATGATAAATATAACAATTTTAATTTTAAATAACAAGCACCCAATATCTCAGAAATTCAGCAGTCAACACAATAACAGGTTGCTTCATTTTGCAGACTGACATCTAAACCTCGTAAACTGATAAACCAAGACATATTTCATAGCTCTGGACTCTATAATCATAAAATTATTTACATTATGCATATAACTGTTCACATAGAGAGCTGGTACATTCTCAATAGCTCAAATGTCATCCTTCTATTTTGTATTCGTTATATGATATATATATTCATAACAGGAGTTTCCATATGATAGTGAATTTCTGTGTTGTGCCTATCTTGGGTTACCTGAGAGTCAGGACCTATTGGGCTGGGGTGTTAAATGAGTCACTTAAGACCCAGGCAGGTGTCTTCTGAGGGCTTTGGAAACCACAGACAAATCTTTCAAAGGATGGCTGAAATAGTTGCAGAACCTACCATCAGCAGAAATGACAACGTTGAAGGACTGCTGGCAATGCTAATTACACTGGGTCCTGGATTTGAGGGTCTGTTCATCAGCAGGAATGGAGGCCTTTGCTTGATTCAGCAGACCCCGAGGGATGGTGGACCAGCCCGCTCAGAAAGGAATTTCCCTGGTTGTCTCCAAACTGCCTCCCAGGCATTCACTTTAGATGCAGTGGTGTCTATTTGGAAATGACATGATTTTCATTCACATTGCATCTTTCATGACCTCAAGCCATCACAGAGCACTTTACAACTGAATGAAGTACTGTGATAATGTAGGAAGCATAGCAACCAATTGTGAGTAAGATCCCACAAATGACAATGTGAGCATGATGAGATGTTTTAGTGATGTTAGGAAAAGTATTGTTCCATAAACTAGAGCTTTTGTTGACCAGTGAACGGTTTTGTTGTTAAACACTGGCTACCATCATTTATAGCATCATAGAATCATACAGCACAGACTACTTCGTCCAACTTGTCTGTACCAACCAAGTTTCCTCTGCTAAATTAGTCCCACTTGCCTGCGTTTGGCCCTTATCCCTCTCAACCTTTACTATTCATGTACACTTCTAAATGTCCTTTAAATGTTGTTACTGTACCTGCACCTACCACTTCTCTGGCAGTTCATTCACATACGAACCACTCTCTGTGTTAAAACATTGCCATTCAGATCCCTTTTAAATCTTTCTCCTCTCACCTAAAAATATGCCCTCCTACTTTTGAACTCCCTTACTGTAGGGAAAAGACTTTTGCTGTTCACCTTATCTATGCCTGTCATGATTGTTGAAGGCAGGGTTGACTCAATTCATCTGGGGTTAGTTCTGCTCGTCAATGGTAGCTTTTGAGAGATTTGACTACAGAGATGATTGTAAGGCTTATATTGCTTCCTTTGTTTTGCGCCGAAACCCTGAATTTGGAGCCAACAGGCATGGTAAAGGGAGCTGATTTGTGTAGAGGGTCCCTTCCCACTGTTAGATCTCACTTACATCTCTGCCTCCTCTAAACGAAGGAATGTCAGACATTGACAAAGACTGCAAGGATTTGTCGAGGGGGAGAATAAAACTTACCCCATGCATTGGTGGTTACTGAATATCTTTACATTGTGGAAAGTTAGGGAAGAAATTGTGGAGCTCCTAGCAGAGATTTTTGTATCATCTATTACCATGGGTGAGGTTCCGGAGGTTTGGAGGGTGGCTAATGTTGTGCCTTTATGTAAGAAAGCCTGCAAGGAAAAGCCTGGGAATTATAGACCTGTGAGTCTGACGTTGATGGTGGATAATTTGTTGGAGGGGATTCTGAGAGACAGGATTTACATGCATTTGGAGAGACAAGGACGGATTAGGGACTGTCAGCATGGTTTTGTGTGAAGGAAATCATGTCTCACAAACTTGATTGAGTTTGACATAACCAAAAAGATTGATGATTACAGAGCATATAGCGTTGTCTATATGGACTTTAATAAAGTCTTTTGCAAGGTTCCACATGGTAGATTGATTAGTAAAGTTAGATCACATGGGATTCAGGGTGAGCTTGCCGATTGGATACAAAATTGGCTGAATGGTAGGAGACAGAAGGTGATGTTGGAAGGTTGTTTTTCAACTGGAGCCCTGCAACCAGCAGTACTCCGCAGGGATTAGTGTTGGGTCCACCATTGTTTGTCATTTATATAAATGATTTGGATGGAAATTTAGGAGGCATGGTTGGTAGGTTTGTGGGGGATACCAAAATTAGTGATCTCATCGACAGCGACAAAGGTTATCTAAGAATTCAAAGGGATAATGATCAATTGGGCCAATGGGCTGAGGAGTGGCAAATGGAGTTTCATCTGGATAAATGCAACATGTTGCATTTTGGTAAAGCAAACAAGGGCAGGACTTACACAGTTAATGGTAGGGCCCTGGGGATTGTTGTCGAACAGAGAGACCTAGGGGTTTAGGTACATCGTGCTTTGAAAGTTGCATTACAGTTAGACAGGTGGTTAAGAAGGCATTTAGCATGCTTGCCTTTATTGATCAGACCATTGAGTCTGGCAGTTGGAGCACCTTCTTTAGGTTTTATGGGATGTCGGTGAAGCCACTTTTAGAGTGTTGTATGCAGCTCTGGTTGCCCTGTTATGGGAAGGATATTATTAAATTGGAGCGGGTTCAGGAAAGATTTAATAGAATGTTGCCAGGACTGGAGGGTTTGAATAATAAGGGGAGGCTGGATAGGCTGGGATTTTTTTCACTGGAGCATAGGAGGTTTGCAGGGTGACCTTACAGAGGTTTATAAAATCATGGGGGCATAGATAAGGTCTTTTCCTTGAGGTGGCATCTCTTTAAGGAGAGAGGAACAAGATTTGAAAGGGACCTGAGGGGTAACATTTTCATGCAGAGAGCTGTTCGTATGTGGAATAAACTGCCAGAGAAAGTAGTAGCTGCGGAAACAGATACAACATTTAAAAGACAGGTTTAGAGGGATATGGGCTAAATACAGGCAAGTGGGACTAGTTTAGTTTGGGAAATTTGGTCAACATGTATGAGTTAGATCGAAGGATCTGTTTCTGTGCTGTATGACTCTCTGACTCTATAAGACTTAATACCATAGGCTGTTGTATGTCACAGCTAGTCATCGTGCTCCATAGAATGCATATCATATAGGTGGTTCTTTGACCCCCCAACCCCAAACTGTCTAGCCCTCCTGCTCTGTATCCCTGCTAGGAGAACATTCAGGCCTAGAACTCATTGAATTTTGCCCCATGCTGGCTGCCAATCTGGATTAAGGCAACCTATACATGGTGGTATGGACAAACTAATCATCCATACGGAGCTGATAGTGGGGTCATGGCTGTCAGAAGTCCAATAAATCTTCATGCGTAGTGTTGTAACTGTACTGTCAGCATACCAGCCTCCAGGTGGCTTGCTTCCAATTTTTCAAGAATGCTCATTATCATTTCTGGAGAGTTGGGACTCTTCAGAACATAATTAAATACAAATGAGATTGCTCATTACTCCTTTTTAAAATATGAACCACCGCTCATTACTCATGTCAAATAACCTCCTAAAATAGTTAACAGTGATAAATGCAGTTCCAGATTTTTAAGGACTATTTTGGTAGAAAATGATAGGGTTGCATAATGGATGTTTAACATTTGATAACCAATAGCAGTTACTGTAGCTCAGTTTTAGTTGACAGTGTTGCAAGGCAGCCATAGCTTTGTTCAGTCAGCAATATACCTTGGGTTGAACAATAATATGTATTTTTGTGGTTTCAAATGATACACACAAACCTTTCCTCTATTCTCCCCCAAAGTCCTTGATCATTTTGTCATCCAATCAAAATACTTTGTGCTTAACTCTATAGATGCAGAGTTAAGCTCCCTCTGCTAAAAACAAGCATTTCTAGATTTGAGTCCAAACTGAATTGAAATTCTGCAAGCATCAGTCTAGGCTTTTTGAGGAATCCTTATAGTAAGCAAACTCCTGCAGAGCACATTGTGTGATTGGTGCTGCACTGAAAGCAATGATAGTGGATAGGCTTGTCTCAGGGAATAAAGGAAGTTGTTAATCTCAAAGCAAGAGAAGCAGCAGGGATCCATTCTTCAGAACATTTGCACAGGGACACAGAAGAATTCTTGAAGTACAGTGGGTCAAGTTCCATGTACCCTGGTACTAATTGATTGGAAGCTCACAATAGCTTAAATTATCCTTTGCCAGATACAGGTACAAGATTAAATAAAAAGTCTGAATGCTGCAAATTGGCCTTGAATATTGAAAATAAGAGTAACATTTCACAGAAATCCTTTGAAATGCCCACTTGGCTTTTGTCATTTTCAATGAAGGAATGTGGGTCGTATGAATATATATATAAACCATGAACAGTAGCCAGCACAAGTAATGCAACACATAGCAGATTTTCAATACTAGGGAGAAAAAATGTATGAATGTTGAGCAGTAACACTATGTAACACATAAGGGGTTGTTATTCATCAGTGAAAGGTAGCATTGTTCCATGCTAGATCAGTTGTCTTCTCAGCTAAATTCAATCCTGATCCACCTTGGGGAGTTTATGAAAAAGAAATCTTTTTAATCATATAATGTGGACTACCTGGATAAAGGTATGTGACCACTTTAGCAATACAATGTAGTTAGCAATTGCTACACAAGACACAAACTCCAATTGTGAACCTGACACAGAGTAACTTCTGAAAGGAAGTAATAGAACACTTCATTATTAAATTATATTTAGAAGTACATTAATTGCCAGAGCAACATGAGCAATATTGTTAATTCTCGAAGGTGACATTCCGACTTGTTTTGAATGTTTTAACTTAGCAAGGAAGAGAAAATGCTTGCTGTTAGAAAACCATGTAACACTGAGGTCAATGTATAGATTTTTGCAATTCTTAAGCTAGAAGTTTAGGTTTTTCACAAAATTGAGTGAGGTTCATCACGAACAGAACCATCCAGCCCAGAGAAACCCGATGACCTAAACCATACTTTCAGCACTCAGATTATTAATAAAGAGGAATTTTGGTCTCCTTTTAGAGAGTTGCACCATTATCGAAAAATAGAACAATAAAGTACTGATGAAGGCCATGTTCAATCACACTGTGAAGCCACTACTATTTGCCATCCTATAAATACTGCAGCACCACGTCATGCTGCCAGTGGATTTCCATGAGGTAAGAAGAATGAACAATGTATCCAAGGCGATCTATTCACACAATTTGGCTTATATTACAAGTGTCCCCATTAACAGATAGGTGGATTCCATAACGTAGAAATTAAATGCAAGGAGGCCTCAATGGTCATTGTTAAAGTGATGCTCATGATGCTAGAGGCAGCCTGTGGTGCTAGATTTGAGTGTTCAGGATAATTCAGTTGTGGCTTTCTTTGAAAATTGGAGCTATAACAAGTATTGATAGTGAAATAAAGGGAGGTCAGAATGTTTCTGCCTAGTTACTCTGATCTGGTGGTACCTGCAGGTATGATCAGCTTCCTTTGGTGCAACCTCACCAACCTGCCATCACTTGATTGCCCCTTTTTCTCTTCTTTCAATAGGCAAAGGCAAAGGGACATTCCCAGTAGGAAAATTGACGTTCAATGTTTGAAACAGGGAAAAAGAGAAAATGTAAATTCTATTACAAAATATTGATCAACTGCTACAAAACGTCCTTTGCCCCTTTTAACGAAAGGCCTTATTTCAATTAGATAATTCTAAACAGCAAACATATATGTATGAATTCAGTCAATCTTTCTATTTCCCTAAGTATAGAAATAGTCTTTGACATTTGAAAGTCTCTGATGTTTAGAATTAAATCAATGAATCTGTTTTTTGTGGTTTTGTATGATAAACATGATGAGGCAGATGATAAATATCACTCATAGGAAAAGGAAATCTATCCTCATCATTGCAATAATTAAAATATCTTGGCCAGCTCACAATCAAGCAGTCTCAATTTCCTCTTGGCATTGTCATTCAAGCAATAAACATTGATGCTAAGCAACTGCTTGATCTGCTTTGGACTTGATAGAAATGGTGCAAGTTTGTGATTGCAAATTTGGCCTTTCGATTCATGTCCATTCTCCAATCTCAAATCCCTTCTGCCTAGAGATAGTAGGAACTGCAGATGCTGGAGAATCTGAGATAACAAGGTGTAGAGCTGGATGAGCACAGCAGGCCAAGCAGCATCAGAGGAGCAGGAAGGCTGACGTTTCGGGCCTAGACCCTACTTCAGAAATTGTTATGTGTAAAGTGGTCCAAAAATGGCTAACAAGATAAATTAAAGATGATATTAGATTAATGGTAGTTGTATATGGGAAATGGAAAGGTTCAGCTAAACTGCAGCTAGAAATCTACCGGCAATGAAAAATCATGTGTGCACACACAGAGTCATAGAGTCAGAGAGATGAACAGCATGTGAACACTTCCTGAATTAATACCATGACAAGGCTTTCAGCAAAAATGACAAATTAAAGATGTATGTCAAAACACTTTTGCAGAAACTCTAATCATGGTGTAATTGGAGGTGACTCAACTCAAAAGACCATTTTTTGTGGTTGAGTTCTTGTCGCATGCATGTCCCTCATGAAAAGGTACTGGATGCATACATTCCTTTAGTTGTAATGAAAGATCAGTGAGCTGATGGTGTGTGAATTGCTGATGTTGTGTATTTTATGTGTGACCCCTGGCTGATGTGTGGGAGGCAGTACCACTGTGGTACCAGTTGTGCTATACTGGCAGCTGCAATGAAGTGACAGACAGTGATCGACATGAGGCATCTGATGGAAATGTCTAGTACCCAGCCTCCTGAGTGACAGTCCTCTGCAATGGCAAACTTCCAATGTAAACACGCTTAAGGTGGTAAGCACCTTGGCGGGTTGCAGCTGGTTCAGTTATCCTTTTGCAGCACTGGAACCAGGTTCTTGTGAGCTGCCAACTGACACTGATCTCTGCAGTGACATCTGACCAGGCCACCTTCATTAGTCAGGATGACCTATTTGCCACCCATAAGGAAAAAAAAATCCCTTCTCTCCTGGATAGTCTTCAGGAAAGCTTCTAGACACCCTTTTTCTTGGTCTCTGACAATCCCAGGGATGGCTAGGGTCATAACAAGATGTTATGTGGTCCTCCTGGGTTACAGAGAGTGAAGTGCTCTCCAGGTGCTTTCTAACAATGGCACCTGGAAGTTGGAGTCTGAAGGTTCTGACAGTGGCAGTGAGGGAGACCTCATGTCTACAAAATACGACATTGCTCCATGCATGGACATATTGTGGGCTGAGAAGAACAGAATCGCACAAGAAAACCCAGCCCATCACCTTCTCGCTTTTACACTCAACCCTGTACTTAGGCTCAAAGAAATGAAAATTCTGCACATATCTCCAAATAGCTATTAAATCAAATCTCGTTTATTTCAATCTATGCTATTAATTCTATCTGTGCTGTTTATTCAGCTTTTTTGTTGCAGATGCTTCATACATTTAGATATTGTCTTTAGTTTTAGCTTTCTCCTAATGCCACCTGAGACTGTTCATGCCTTATTGTCTTGTGTTATGCTCTCTGTCCCTTTCTGATGGTCCCTGCTTATTTTAAACCAGATTGTAACTCTGTTGTACAGCTTTGACATTCGTATTACTCCTTGTGTATTTCTCTTTTCCTGAATCCCCAACCTCCGTTCCATGGTTTAAATTCCAATCCACCCCCCTGGGAAGATCTGTGCCTCAAAATGTTAACATGAAGGTTACATTTTTTTAAATTCAACAAAAAAACTGCCATTAGAGCCTTAGACTGATCTATCCCATATAATTTCAGATGCTAAATCCCGTTGGTTGTCATAATTAGTATGTCAGCTCAAATTATTAGCACAGGTTAAGGAAACGCCACAGGTGAAAGAATACCTAAAGTTAAAATCAAAAGTAGCAGGACAGAATGCTGTCACCACCACAATCTGTCTTTTGAACAGTGAAGCAGTGTTGAGAGCAATGTTTTATCATGAAACTTAACTTTTAACCATCCCTCACACTTTATTTACATTTATGGATGTATTTTACAAGGTGAGGCTCGATTGGAGATTAAATTGGAGGACTGAACGTCTGGTATGCCCCCGGATTGAGCATGGTTTCATGCCAAGAGGCAAGTTGTGCAGAAAATACTCTTTGAAAGTCCCTCAGTTGACTTTCACAAAATGAAGTTGACCTTTTCCATGGGGCTGATCACCGCTGGTGTACCAGCAGTTTGAGAGGTGCTGCAGCTCCAGCAATTTCAATCCCAGATGCTCTGCTCAGCCCCCTTTAGATGTACTCATCATTCTATTATAGTGATTGGATGAGGACTGATTCAAATCAGAACCAGATTGCAATGTATAGTAAGATAAAATATATACTGACTGTTTTTCTGTGTGCTGTCTGCTATTCCACATACTGATGAGTTGGAAATTCACAGAAGATGCCAGGAAAAATTTAAGATGAAGGTTTCCAATAAGGCACTTTCACTGAACACTGTCAATGTGACAAGCACTAAACTTGCACTAATTGTTCAGAAAATCAATAAATATTAATGAATGCCGCAAGATTATGCACAAATAGCATTCCGTGTAGAGTCAAGTATGGTACTGTACTCGGTCAATTTTTTTTTTTCCTTTTTACAACTGCAGCTTCAAATACCTCCTTTACATTCAGAGTATTAAGGCCTAATTGCCCATTGATATTCTCAATATATCTACATAGAATATATCATAGCTATCATGACCTATCCTATTATCCTAGTATTAAATATTCTATATTAAATATTCTAGTTTGCAAAGAATTTGTAAAGTACAAGCAAGATATATTAGCATAAAGCAATGTATTTAGTACAGCAATTATTATACTGCAGACGTCATGCAGAGAATGTACATTTCTGAGATCACACCTCGTTACTAAAGTGCAATAGTCTAGAAAATTTGACAGGGCATCTGATCAAGCTTCAGTATGAATAAGCAGGGGAAAAACACTGACCAAAATTTCTGATGGGCAGATGATCATTTCTGAAGTGTAGGAGGGAGTTGCACAGAGATGCTGCGAAATCCCTATCATGGCAGACTCCACAGGAATTGCCCAGAAAGTGAAGATTTCACTAGGCAATTCCTCTATGATTGGAATCCACAAAAATATCAATTATATCACAGCATTTGAAAGGGTTCCACTGCAGTTAAGCAAATAGTTACTCTCAGGAAAAGTTAGACAATTAAGTATCTAATCTAACTCCTGAGTAACTATTCAACTGACCCGCACAACATACCTCACACACACCCAACTCCACCTCCATCAGATCCCTTCCCCCAGCCTCCCCAGCCCCACATCAGACACTAACACACCCAAAACTTCCTTAAAAACTTCTACATTTACATGGCCCCCTTGTGCCCTTGCACACTGGCACCCTCTACCTATTACATATCTTACTTTCACCACACCAACTTACCCAGAACCTTACCACTATCCAGATTGCGCTTTACCTACCAGGTCCTTACACCCTACTCACCTGGCACCCTACTTATCTGGCACTCATCTTTCTTGACATCTAACACCATTACTTACATTACATATTTACTGATTCACAGGAGTTGTTAAAGTGGCTGTGTTTAATGCCAGGCCTTTAAATTACACAATGCAGCAACTGTTTTTGTGAGAAAGGAGTGTGGTTTGCCTCTGCCTGACCTAATGGAAGTATGGTTCCACATTTCTGAAGGAGCCCCAAGCAGAATCTCCTACCATAAATACTTTTCACTTCGTAAAAAAATGAAGCGGTAGAATGGCAGTCCGTACAAGATTACAATTCCTCGGAAAATCCTGCCTACAATTGTCAAAAGCTATTGCGTGAATAATTGTAGGAGGGCTGTAAGGAAAAGCAGCACAGCATAGAAACCCAGCAGGGATTAGCAGAGGGAGTAAGGCTACTGAGAATGAAACCTAGAAAGGAATGTAAGGGAAAGTAATGTGCTTTTATAAGGGTCATTTTAGATTTGTGGTTTATTAAAACTCATGACTCCAGCTCATTTTCCATCGCATTAAACTGGGTAGCTCAGGGGACCTGCCCAGAACTTGAAAATTAAATAATCATTTGCTGAATGTAAGCCAAATCCATGGAAACGATGTAAAGATGACTTACTATTGCAGACAGAAAAATAAACTATCGAAAAGAGAATTGTAAGGAGGGGTGCAAGGTTTAAATACCAGATCCCCTGAATTTCAGACTCTGCTACACTTCTTTCTAATCTCAACACTTTTCGTCTGCCCTATGTGTGAAAGTGCCTGGCCTCAGATTGGCAACTCGATATAAACTTACTGCAATTGATCCTAGGAGTAATGCCACTGTAAGTCAAGATAAAAGCGTTCCTGTAAAGCTGCTCCTTTAAAAACATTAACAATTTAACCACATTTAACCTAGCCTTGTATGGTCAAGCAGTGCTATCTTGGAAAGATTACGCAATGCTATGCCTCTGCTATGCAGCTGTGGGAATGTGTGATGTTGACACAGAGTGCGTGGAAAGTACTTTGGCCTTGGACACTCTAGCTGAGTTCAGCACAGGGTCAGCTCCAAGGACCAAGGGTTAAGGGAGCTCGAAGCAAATGTGTTAACTCCACATGAAGTGGTGACTGGTCTGAAATTCACATTTAGTGATGTAACATGTTCCAGCTGTACATTACGAAATTCTTTCCTAGAACCTAGAATGGCTTTCGCACATGTGTTGGAGATGATGGGGCCAAGGCATTTCCTGGAATGACATTTCATCAGAAACCTCATGTGAGAGAGTTGCACAGTCAGTCTCAGCTCATACAACATGTGAAAGTGTTTAAAATAGTTTGTAAAACTTTGGGATTTTAGTCTGGAAATTACTGCTGGCAATCATAACAGACGAATAGTCAATACGTATATATGACGTTCCTCTGTCTGCTATTTTACCGTTTAAAATAGTGGACAAAAGGATTTTACAATAAGCCTTCATTCACTACTGCCACTAATGGCAATTTCTAGTGTTTGCAAGACTCTGGACTTCACTTAAAATTTGGCACAGCTGCAGAAGTAGCTGTGAAAGATCAGCCACCCATCAAAATACTCCATGCAATTTTCCTGTATGATAGCTTTAGTCAATGGTAAATTGGACAGAGGGTAACGTGGAATCTTCTGTTCTTACTGACTATGAGCTCGAGGTCAGAATGGCATGTAATTGTTGGTGTATTTGATTCCTGCTTCTGACAGATTCAAATGCTGGCTCGCAAGGTGGCTTAGTGGGATAGCGCTGCTGCCTCACAGTGCCAAGGACCCAGGTTCGATTCCACCCTCGGGTGACTGTCTATGTGAAGTTTACATATACTCCCCGCGTCAACGTGGGTTTCCTCTGGGTGCTGTGGTTTCGTCCCACAGTCCAAAGATGTGCAGGCTAGGTGGATTGGCCATGACAAGTTGCCCATGGTGTCCAGGGATATATAAGTTAGGTGGATTTGCCATGGGAAATGCAGGGTTATAGGGCAGAAGTTGGGTCTGGCTGGGATACTCTTCAGAGGGTCAATGTGGACTCAATAAGCTGAATGGCCTGCTTCCACACTGTAGGGATTCTGTGAAGACCTGCCTACCAACAGAGTAGACCCACTTAATAACCAGTTATTGGCCTCATCTAGCTGCTGTAGGTGCTCACCCAGCTGTGGGTGGACCTGAATGTACGGCATACACTGGAACTAAAACCATGCAGCCAGCCTGTCCCCTAATAGGTGGTATACCCCAGTCAAAGGCACTCAGTGCCCTCATCAAGGGATACACACTGGGAAGTGGGAGAGGGGGACAATGGCAGGGGGCAGCTGAGAGCCATTCCCTCCCCCTAGCTGTTGATACCTCTCACCTTGGGTCGCCCACCCAATGAAACCCTCATCCTCGCATTGCTTACCTGTCGTAAGGAGCAGCTGGGATCTTGGGATTCCAGTACCTATCCTACCAACAGCAAACACAACCTGCCCACTGCCAGTGATACTGGTCAGCACTGAAGATTTTTGCCCAGGGATCTTGATTGTGGGGAAAGGCTGGTCAGTGACCTCACCACTGATTGGTGGGCCTTCCCAAAAACACAAGGTCAAAAATCACATGCCACCAGGTTATAGTCGGAACAGGTTTATTTGGAAAGGCAAGCTTTCGGAGCTCAGCTCCTTCCTCAGGTGTAGTGTGAGAGAGAGGGTATAAGACACAGAATTTATAAGCAGGAAGGTAACAACCCTAAAACTGACTGCCTCTTGTTGAATCTTTAATCAGTTAGGAAGAAGTTCCCAAACAGATGCAGATGAGACCCCTGATGCCTCATCAAGAGTCCACTCTGTATAACTGGCAGTTGATCCCAAGTGTTTGAATGATAGTAATGATCATCAGCACACATATTTATCAATCTAACTGTGTATCTGAATATCTGCATACTGTGCCAATAGGAATATCATAAAGGATTGATCATATTAATGAGAATAACGAAGTAATGTGTCAATGCACAACTGTTAAATAAATAATAGGGAATTGAAGGATTGTTCAGAGATATGCAATCATTGTGTGTATAAATGTAAGAATGATTATGCTCTGAAATCAGAATGATGGATTTTGTGAAAACTTAGGTTTCCCATCAAGTTTTATTACGTAACAAAGTATCATTGGCAATATGCTAGATTCAGAGGTTAAACTAACTCAGAGGTTACACCTGATATTCCATTGTAATGGGAATCACTTCACCTCCAACAACTAACATTACTGTTTTAACTACATAGGGCAAAATACTCACTAGACACGCACTAGTAAAAAAATAATACTGCTGGTGGAATCTGAAATAAAAACAGAAAATGCTGGGGAAATTCAGCAGGTCCGACAGCATCTGTGGAGAGAATCAGAGTTAATATTTTCAGCCCAAACACACTGTTCCAGTTTCTCTTTGTTCCTCGCTGCATAGATGCCACCAGACCTGACTAGTTTCTCCAGCATTTTCTGTCTTTATTATAGATACCCTACTGTTTATTTATGAATAAAATACTAAATAATGTCCAAAAGTATAAAGTGCACAGTCCACAATATTACACAAACCATTGGGCCTACGTTCACAGCTGGTGTCATCTGATCTGGTAGCACATTCCCTCTGAGCCTGAAGCTCCAGGTTCAAGTCCTTCTTCAGAAATTATTAGTCATGAAAGAGTCATGGTGTAATCAAGCTGATTGGTAATCAATTATCGCAATATATCAGCTGTCTCCTGCGCGATGGTGTAGATTTCTTTAGGAGAGACAAAAAATGCTGGGGAAATTCAGCAGGTCTGACAGCATCTGTGGAGAGAATCAGAGTTAATATTTTCAGTCCAAACACACTGTTCCAGTTTCTCTTTGTTCCTCGCTGCATAGATGCCACCAGAAAGTTGACCGCACCATGCACTATTCGCATACACATTCATATGTTGGTCTTATGTAGTCATCCCAGAAGTAAAAAGCAGAAAGGTGAAAAATAGCTTTAATTGCAGAGTATGTAATGGACTATTGTTCAGTACTAAATAATACCTAGCAAAAATAATCGCTTGTGCACAACTTCTATAGACACAATGTGGTAATAGTATTAAATTGTATTTCATTTTGAATCAAAATTATTATCATGTATGCTCAGTGTTCATTTAGAATGGTAATCAAGACATGGGAGCTCATTAAACATTATTGTAACTGTTTGGAAATGATGTATTTTTCTTTATCATCTGGAACCAGGACCCACCTCTTTCCGAATGCATTATTTTCTGCCAATTCATCATCTGCACAACATAAGACAGGTTGTTTTGTTAAGATTGGGGTCTATAGTATTGAAGGGAATGTGGCAGCATTGATAGGAAGTCAGTTAAATGATAAAAAAGGGAGAAGAACTGTTACTGGATGACTTTCAGATTGGGTTTTTAGACCCCTCTGGTTGCTTTCTTATCTATTTTGTTGGTTTCAGAGAACAACCATCAATATGTTCTCCACCCATTCCCATACCGTTAGCTCTGGTGTCCTCCAAGAATCTACCCATGACAGATTCAATATCAGCACTTACAGGCAGAAAATAGGAAAAGTGCCTACCTGTGAAAGGACTGTAAGTCAAGTCAGCACATCTATAGGAGTTCTGATGAAAGGTCATTGACCTGAAACATTGCACTGGCTTTTCACAAATGACGTGGGAAATATTGATCAGAAAAGTTCCCGACTCTGCAATCTGTCTTCATTATGGAGGAGATAGTAAGAACTGGCGATGCTGGAGTCAGAGATAACACAGTGTGGAGCTGGAGGATCACAGCAGGTCAGGCAGCATCAGAGGAGCCGAAAAGCTAACGTTTCGGGTCGGGACCCTTCTTCAGAAAGAAGGGTCCTGACCCGAAATGTCAACTTTCCTACTCCTCTGATGCTGCCTGACCTGCTTCATTATGGAGGACCCCACTTATTATATTCTCATTCTGGGTATGTGGTTTTGGGATGGAATTAGATTCGCCACTTCGTGATGCTTGGGGTAGCTACAGAAGTAGGAGGATGGCAAGGCCAGCAAGCTAGAATACCCATCTTGTCCCAGTTATAACCATGATTGTCAGGCCTGCAAGCCCTCAGCCCCATCCAGCCCTCCCTCCATGCCAGCTCATAAGGCACTGGTAACAGTCAATAAAATCAGGCTGAACAAATGTGCAAATTACGACTGCTTGGTTGAGCTCCCAGAATAACTTTTGTACCAGATTTCAGTAAGTCATGTCTACTTGTTTTATTCATGTCTTCATTACCTTGGAATAACCTGCTAGCCTCAGAAAAGAGTTTTCACTTCCTGTGTTAACAAGGTGTAGAGTTGGATGAACACAGCAGGCCAAGCAGCATCATAGGAGCAGGAAGGCTGACGTTTCGGGCCTAGACCCTTCTTCAGAAATGGGGGAGGGGAAGGGGGTTCTGAAATAAATAGTGAGAGAGGGGGAGGCGGATAGAAGATGGATAGAGGAGAAGATAGGTGGAGGGGAGACAGACAGGTCAAAGAGGCGGGGATGGAGCCAGTAGAGGTGAGTGTAGATGGGGAGTTAGGGAGGAGATAGGTCAGTCCAGGCAGGACGGACAGGTCAAGGGTCGGGATGAGGCTAGTAGGTAGGAGATGGGGGTGGGGCTTGAGGTGAGAGGAGGGGATAGGTGGGAGGAAGGACAGGTTAGGGAGGCGGGGGCAAGTTGGGCTGGTTTTGGGATGCGGTAGGGGGAGGGGAGATTTTGAAGCTTGTGAAATCCACATTGATACCATTGGGCTGCAGGGTTCCCAAGCGAAATATGAGTTGCTGTTCCTGCAACCTTCGTGTGGCATCCTTGTAGCACTGCAGGAGGCCCAGGATGGACATGTCATCTGAGGAATGGGAGGGGGAGTTGTTTAGTGCGAACCAAGCGTAGGTGTTCTGCAATGCGATCCCCAAACCTCCACTTGGTTTCCCCGATGTAGAGGAGGCCACAACGGAAACAGCAGATACAGTATACCACATTAGCAGATGTGCAGGTGAACATCTGCTTGATGTGGAAAGTCTTCTTGGGGCCTGGGATAGGGGTGAGGAAGGAGGTGTAGGGGCAGGTGTAGCACTTCCTGCGGTTGCAGGGAAAAGTGCCGGCTGTGGTGGGGCTAGAGGGGAGTGTGGAGCGGACAAGGGAGTCACGGAGAGAGTGGTCCCTCCGGAAAGCAGATAAGGGTGGGGAGGGAAAAATGTCTTTGGTGGTGGGGTTGGATTGCAGATGGCGGAAGTGTCGGCGGATGATGCGTTGGATCCGGAGATTGGTGGGGTGGTACGTGAGGACGAGGGGGATTCTGTTTTGGTTGTTATTGCAGGACGGGGTGTGAGCGATGAGTTGCGGGAAATGCGGGAGACACGGTCGAGGGCGTTCTCAACCACTGAAGGGGGGAAGTTGCGGTCCTTGAAAAACGAGGACATCTGAGATGTTCGAGAGTGGAATGTCTCATCCCGGGAGCAGATGCGGCAGAGGCGAAGGAATTGGAAATAGGGGATGGCATTTTTGCAGGAAGGTGGGTGGGAGGAGGTGTATTCTAGGTAGCTGTGGGAGTCGGTGGGCTTGAAATGGATATCAGTTTCTAGAGATGGAAACAGAGACATCACAAGAGACATCTACAAATATTCTCTGTCAATGTTCTAATAAGTCATGTTGTGAGTTCCTTTAAGTTCTCCTGATTAAAAAAAACGCTTGTGTGGGATTATATAACAGCATAATAAGAGCTACATATGATAGGGGGGATGCCTGTTTTATTTGTATTAATGATGTGTTAACAGAATTACACCACTAGAAGTGCTGTGAATTTCCACAATTTTGCTTGGCCGGCAGTTAATAAGGAATAAATCTATTCACCTAACTTTTCTTTAATGGACTTCTGCAAGTCCATAGCTCCTTCAAAGTGGCAATGTAGGTGGATAAGGTAGTAAAGAAGGCATATGGCATGATTGCCTTCATTGGTCAGGGCATTGAGTAAAAAAGTTGACAAGTCATGTTGCAGCTGCATAAGACTTTAGTAAAGCCGCATTTTGGAGTATTGTGTGCAGATCTGGTTGCCACACTATAGGAAGGATGTGGAGGATTTGGAGAAGGTGCAGAAAAGGTTTACCAGGATGTTGCCTGGATTGGAATGTATTAACTAGAAGGTCAGACAAACTGGATTGTTTTCACTACAGCATCGGAGGTTGAAAGGTGACCTGATAGAAGTTTACAAAATTATGAGAGGGGCGTGGATTGGGTGGATAGTTTGAGTCATTATCTTGGGGTGGAAATGTCAAATACTAGGGGGCATATGTTTAAGGTGAGAGGGGAAAAGTTTAAAGGAGACGTGCAATGAAAGTTTTAACACAGAGCGTGGTAGGTGCTTGAAACGTGCTGCCAGGCAAGGTAGCAAGGTAGTAGAAGCAGATGTGACAGCAATGTTTAAGAGGCATTTAGATAGACATATGAACAGGCAGGGAATAGAGGGATAACTGGCCATGCCATCACAGTTGGCACAGACATAGTGAACAAAAGGGCCTATTCCTGTGCTGTACTCTTCTATGTTCTAAAAGGGAACTTCACCTTTTCAACTTGGCCAGTCATTACAATGGGACTAATTTTCTGTTGAGACATCAAAATCATTCATATTCAGGGACAAGATGATCTCCCCAACAATCTGTGTATGATTCTCATAGTTGGTCGTATTTGCTTTCCACACATAAACTATAACCTCATCACTCATTAAAAAATATACAATTCTGTAAATCAATATGGCATTTTGAACTGTTTAATGTCACAATGTATCTTGCTTCATCATAGCAGGTTCAATATGCAGTCACAACCCAAAAAAATTTACACTTTATTATCTCAAAATGCTTTGTTTTCTTGTTAAACAAAGCTTCAAGCGCATTGGATAAAATAACTGAGCCATCAAACTGTTCCTAAAGAGGAAACTTTAAGCTATTCTGCCCACTCTAGATTCAGCCAAGTTCTGTAGTCCTTTGAATCAAAATTGTGCAGCAGGTTCAGTTAACATGATCTCATATAGGAACTTCTGTGTGACTTATTTAGCATCCTTTGAAGCAGTTTATGCTGTGTATAACTCCGAAATCTGGTCGTCCAAAGTCCAGAAGAGGAAAGTACGAGGCCCCTGGGAGGAATTAGTCTCACAGTATTTGGGTTTCAAACATTATGTAGTATAACTGTGTTGTGGCATCGAACCTGGTTTCAATAATGCTCAGATTACCCCTTGATCTTTGGAACACTTCTTAAACTTATGTGGCATTGACCAAAATACTTGGAGAGTGAGGATGTTCTCAAAACAAGAGAATTTCAATCAAAGCCAGGCAGAATAACTGAGGTTCTGTCTGCCTAAAAGTGATATTGAGACTGCTTAGTAGCTTCTGTACTGCTTCTTAAATTTATAAAACTTGTTGTTTGTTTAAAAAAAAAAGTCTAGTCTGATTAAAACCTGTAAAAAGCCGCAAATATCTTGAGGGTTTGGTTTCCTTTCCAAAAAAAAATGCGATATCTATCAATTTTCATTTAGTAGTTTGGCACCACTTAGTTCTCAGGAACAGTTCATGTTAGACTTCAGCATATAATGTAAGCTTCGCTATCTGTACAGCTGTGTTTATCTGCAATGCTGCTGAAAGCTCAGTGCTTTCACATCATTTGACCCACATGAAGCTGTTATGAGTTCCTTCACCTGATTACAAAATGGCTTTTTCACAAACTTTGTGGTTGCAGAGATGCTTTGAGCTGTGAAAATAAAGTCTCCACAAAACTGAGCTGATAGTGCGAAGATTGCATTTTCCCAGTGATCTTCATTCCAATTTTAACTGAAACATTAGCTTGCAAAAGCATATTTGCATTATTTTTACACCAGCAAGAAATTTTTGAGGTCCTAATTCTTTCTACTCGATTAACTGCTAGCTTTTTGTGTTGCAGACTGCATGCACGAACAGCAAAATCAATGTCAACCAGCACCTTCCCCTTCGATGTCCTTCTGACCAGAATTCTGGCTGCTGTACATCAGGGGTGAAAACTCCCCCATCTACATCATGGCAAATTAACTTGCAACAATTTTGTAGGTAGGTGCAGTGCTGAGAGGAAAAGGATAGTGAGGAAGTAAATGGATTGCAATGAAAGAGAGAAGGGCGGTGAGAAATTTGACAAAAATGATAACAAGGAATTGAACATGGATGATAATAAAGGGAAGAGGTAAGAAGCAGGAAGCAGCATCGGTTGCCTGGGATTTTCCACAATTTCGGTGATCCGAGGCAGGTCTAGGTTGGTTTCTGGGCATCTCTGTCTGGCACTTTGTGACTGAAGGCCAGAAGGATGTGGCCCAGTTTCACGTGCCAGTGAACCTGTGGGCACGATTGACTCTATGAAGTGAGACCTAAGGGTACAGATTGCTTCTGTGATTAAGGCAAAGGCTTAGATATTGGCAAGTCAGTGTGAAGAGATGATCTGGTTGGACTGTTGAAATCCAAATGTCACTACGTTTTTACTCTTGTATCGGATTAAAATTCCACAAATTGTGAAATACGGTCGGTTCTGATATAATATGATAGTTCTGTTCTTGTGCGATCTTGCATTATAAGAAAATCGCACAATAACTGTAACATTTAAAGTGATGGGAATGGAATCGCATTATAGCCAAGACAAGTAGGGAAAGCTCACATTCTACAAATAGTGTTCTGTAATTCTTCAATCATGTTAAAACCAATCCACGTTGAAGAAACACACATTATATCAGAACTGATTGTGTGATGGCATTAAGATTAACCAGAATGTATGAGAGATGGTCATTTCCCTCCTTCCACCACAGCCTGCAGTACCTTAAGGAGGTCAATGTCCTTGTGCACTCCACCTAAGTGCCACACTGACTGAGAACACCAGAACCTGACATAGGTAATGAGTAGCTGGTATGCATGGATTGTGCCCTGAGATGCTGTTTGATGCTGAGACACATGAAGGGTCTTTGTAGCCAGCAGTGAGCTGAATTCACCAGGTACGCTTTCTGATTTCCATTTCAAGATTTCTCAACATTGAACATACTCAACCTGTTTAAATTAGGAAGCTGCATGTTAATGAGGTGAGTTGTGCTCGTAATAAGGCATTTTACAAGCTATAATACCCCCTTAATTGACAACATACTGCTGCCTAATGAGAAATTGATCTTGTCACTAAGCAAAAGTATAAAAGATGCAATGATTTGCTTCCAACATCAAGTTAGGCCTCAGCAGACTTCTTGTACAGTTCTGTCACAAATTTGTCACAGCTGACATCATTCAGATCCCTGTTAGATTCTGCCTGTCATGGCTATGCCAACGAGTTAGGAATGGACACCGCCCCTCAACTATAATCTCATTTCACTGTAAGATATTTGTTTTTGCACAGATAAAGAGAAAATGTGGAGTAGAACCACTTTTTAAAAGGGCCTTATTAATCAATACAGGGGGCTCTGCTGTAAAGCAATAGTTGCGTTCCTGCGCAACGTTGCGTAATAGAAAATAGTGCTATAGAAATAACGGGGCCCATGGGAAAAGCCAGATTAGCGACAGACCACCAAAAAATATCACCCAACATCGCTCAAAAATCACTTAAAAGCCTAACACAAAGGATAGCACAGTTTGAATAAATATTTAATTCATATCTAATAATGCAATAAAAGTAAATTTAACATCTTATCTTGAAAAAATGTCACGATGACTTGATGGGAGAGGAGGGTTTGAGATTGCTCTGTTGTTATTGCAGGGCCTGAGGGTTGTCATCATCATCATCACCTTCAGGTGCAGTTGTGATTGCAGGGCTTGGGCAAAAAATAGTTAATCCAGAAGTGGATGGCTGTGGTTCATTATCTTCTGTCTGTTTCTTGGGGCTTGGCTTAAAAAAAGACATCCAGTTTTGGTTGCTTTTCCCCTTTTCTTCTTTCATGAAGGAGCTGTTCACAGGGTGCTGAATCAGGTCTTATTCCACAAACTGCTACTCTGCTGCGTTCTGCATTGTAAGCATTGCCCTCTAAGAGCTGCAACTGCCTCTCAATTTCCCTCCGGATAGGAGACAAAACAGAAGTGGAAAGCTCTCATGGTGCTGCATCATGGACTTCATCTTCTTCATCTCCAGGTTCCACTTCCCCCTCAGTGACAACTTGTTGTGGGTCAGCTGTAGAGTCTTCACAGTGGGACTCAAGCAGTTCTTCACATCCTCACTCTCCACTTCTTCAAATCCAACTTGCTTTGCAAGATCAACGCAATGTTCTTTGATTCTTGGGAGCTCCTTTGATGGATCAAAGATTTTAGAATCGTGAAAAAAATCCAGGAGAAGCTTCCGCCAAACTGCATGCAAGCAGTCCTTACTGACATCACCCCAGGCCTCTGCGATAATGCCTATTGCATTCTTGACGTTAAAGCTCTTCCAAAATTGAAGAATACTGTCCTTATCCCCCTCAGTGGCTGCAATCAGCCTCTTAAATGAGCACCTTAAATAATAAGTTTTAAAAGCTGCTATTGCACCCCAGTCCATGGGTTGAAGGAGAGAGGTTGGAATCGATGGAATCACGTTATAGCCAACACAAGTTTGTGTTTTAGAAATAGCGTTCCCCTATTTGTCAGTTATGTTGTAGCCAATTCGCATTGCTGGAACACGCATTACAGCAGAATCCCCCCGCATTTTGAATTTTTGATGTAAAACGAGTCTATGCACCAAATGTATCAATCAGATGAAGCCAATCGTATTCTTGATACAAAGCACACAAACTCTTTCTTATGATAAGTAATTTTTGAGTTGTTGGTTCAAAATCCTGGAATTCTCTCCTGAGAAGCAGTGTACCTACAGCAGAGTCATAAAATCAGAGTCATAGAGGCACTACAGCGGTTCAAGAAGGCAGCTCATCACCACATTCTCCACAGCAATTAGGGATCAACAATAAATGCTGGCCCAACCAATGATGCACACATCCTCTGAAAGAATAAAGAAAAAAAACTAAGTTTGTATATTCCCCATGATGCATAATTTGTAAAGAATATTTTGAAAACACAAATATAAAATACCTGTGCTAATAACTGAGATTACATACTCAGTGCTCAAACATATTTTAAAGTCTACTTCACCACAACTACAATTCTGATCAGATCCAGCTCAGAGATTTTGTCTCGGGTCAGTTTAGGTTGAAGTGACCTAACATTTCAATTCAGGGTTGCTTTGCTCTGCCTAATTTGGCATCCCTTCTAAAGCTTTTAGGGTTATAAAATTTCCATAGAGTGCTTAGCATTTGAAGTCACCAGGAACTCTGGTTAATGGCCAGTGGAAAGCACAAAGGTTTTAACTGTAACAATTTAATGGCTACTTTGAAGAGTAGTTAAAATGTTTCCATGTAGAACTGGTGAGATGGGCCTCTAAAGGCAGGATACTAACTGAGGCAGCTCCCAATAAAGCACAAGAATTTTCTTCAGTAAAATACAATTCTTTTCTGTTTTACTTTCCCTTCCTTTCTCTATTCACCAAGGTATATGTTTTTCAGCATTGATGTGTTGTGCAGTGGCCTGCTCTCAAACATCCTCCTGTGGGATCAGTAGGTGCCTTCTCTAAAGAGTTTAATTTCAGAGAGTTTAGCAGAACCTGTTCTCACAGAGCAAATCATACTCAGCTGAGCAGGAATCGAAGATCCGCACTCCATTGAAACTTGAAGAAATGAGTGGAAATATGTACATGAGTGTGGCTCAGTTTATGTTCACCTAATGCGTATTAAAGAACCCATAATTTCATTTCTGAGAAAGGAATGAACATTTTTTTCTTACATGACAACCAGACCTAGAGTTAGAAATTCTCTAGGATTATTTTGGACTCTGCAGGAAGTGACTGTTAGGCTGCAGGAGAAGTGCTACAAGCAACCAGGGAGAAAATTCAAAAGTATGGTCTTAAAAAACTAATCTTTTTCATCACCTATAAACACTTTCATTTATCAGTTGTAAAAAACATTAGAGACGAGAGATTAAAAGGTTTTTATGCTGACAAGAATTTGGCTACCAAAGAATTTGTTCTCTTTCCAATTGATTGGAGGATGGTCCAACGGCAGGAGTGTGGAGGTGGGACATTTCAAGGCAGGAGATCATGTAATGAAACCTCCATTGTCCAGGCAACAAGCCTCACCAGGAGACCCAAACTACCCAATTTTAGTCCTGCCCATTCAACAGGAACTGGGAGGTCAAGTGGTTAAATGTGGACCCAACACACTAGCTGTGGGCTTTCCAAAGCACAGCTAATGCTGCTGGTTTAATGAATTCTGAAGAAGAGGCATACCGAACTTAAATCATTAACTCTGTTTCTCTCTCCACAGATGTTGCCAGACCTGCTGAGTTCCTCCATTATCCTCTGTTTTTATTTTATTGCCTTTTTTATTGCCTTTTTGGTAAAAGGTCTCACCGTGGACCTCAAACAAATCATCCCTTAACCTCCGAACGTCAGGGGTACGAGCAACCTGTCCTCGTAATCTAACCCTTTAAGCCTTGAATCATTCAGAACCATGCAAGCTGCATTTAAAACAACACTTGAGTATAGAAAGGAGGCCTAGGGCTAAAAGTGTCCAGGCCTCACACTGATGATTCCAGGTTACAGGATATTAACATGCCCACACTTCCCAGAAAAGATTTACAAGAACTCAGTCACTAAAGCTGAAGCATTACTGATGAAGCCAAGATTGCCAGTTATGGATCAATTTTTCAGCATCTTGAAGGAGAGATTCAACTCAGATGTACCCTCATCTTGGTAATGTATTCATATCAAGTATTGTTCTGACCGAGATGGGGAGGAATGTGCTATCTCTGTCTAGTCTTACTACTGCACTCGTCGCAACATAAATAAAGTTATTTTACCCAATTCCTGATATGGTCAATCAAGCAGCCTGAGGCAGATGGCGGCAAAAGCAGGAGCAAGCAGCCCGAGGGCCTGTGGTGAGAATGGGAGCAGGCAGCCCCAGGGGCCTGTGGTGAGAACGGGAGCAGGCAGTCCCATGGGCCATCTGGTGAGAACGGGAGCAGGCAGCCCCAGGGGCCCGTGGCAAGAATGGGAGGAGGCAGCCCCATGGGCCTGTGGTGAGAACGGGAGCAGGCAGCCCCATGGGCCATCTGGTGAGAACGGGAGCAGGCAGCCCCAGGGGCCTGTGGCAAGAATGGGAGCAGGCAGCCCGAGGGCCTGTGGTGAGAACGGGAGCAGGCAGCCCCATGGGCCTGTGGTGAGAACGGGAGTAGGCAGCCCAAGGGGCCTGTGGTGAGAACGGGAGCAGGCAGCCTGAGGGCCTGTGGTGAGAACGGGAGCAGGCAGCCCCACGGGCCCTGTGGTGAGAACCGGAGCAGGCAGCCCCACGGGCCCTGTGGTGAGAACCGGAGCAGGCAGCCCCACGGGCCCTGTGGTGAGAACCGGAGCAGGCAGCCCCACGGGCCTGTGGTGAGAACGGGAGCAGGCAGCCCGAGGGCCTGTGGCGAGCACGGGAGCAGGCAGCCTGAGGCGGCAGTGAGGGTGAGGTCAAGCCTTGTAAAGAATGTGAGCCCAGCATGACCAGATGCTTACAGACTGTGACATTGAACAATCAATTGTGTTTCTTTGTTTTTCTACACTTTAGTAAGAAGGACTGTAATGTTTAACTTCTTAACTTGCTTTCTTTATTTTTCTGCTTTGTACTAAGATTCTGTGCCTAGGTACATTTGTACCTAAGATGGTGCTGTAAATGACAGCTTGTAAACTTTTCACTGTACTCATGAGAGTGAGTACATGTGATAATAAAAGCTAATTCTAAAATTCTAATTCTACACTTCCTCTATATTAAACTTAAAATAAAGAAGATCCATCAATCACAGTTCTTAAGTAAACAAAAAATAATCAAAGACCTATTCAATGAAACGCAAAATTGGTTAACAGATATATAGCTCCTAACAAATAAAAATGATTGATTACCTCAAATACACAGAATCACCCAAGGCTAGAAATGAAGCCAGATCACTGGTACTGTAAGACAGCAGTACTAACCACTGAGCCACCATGCTCTCCCAATAGATTATTCAATAATCTATTGAAGATGAATTGTTTTTGAAATAGTCATGTCCCACACTTGCCCTAGTTTGTGCAATCCTGATAAGAGTCCTGGCATCAATGTTTTCAATCTAGGGAATGCTGTTTCGAACTGAATCCCTCGACAAAAATATTAGCCAGTAAAACGAGGAAAAAAACTGTCATTTTAACAGAGTCTGTCCTTGCAGAAAAGTGTTTGATAGAAGTCTATTTTATGTTTCTGCACTTAACCAGATTCAAAAACGTGATGACCTGGTTTTTATGGTAATAATGTGATTTGTTCATCGTGATTTGATCATATTGCATCATATGTTCCCAATTCAGCGAAAAACCTACCTCCTGATGTTACTATGCAGGATTTTATCAAAGATGACTGTTATCCTGGTTGTTTCTGATTATTTAAGATATGGGAAAGATATGTTTTGCAACTTCAGATGGTATCTGGTTTAGTTCAAGACATTTTATGCCTTAACCAAAAAATAAATTCAGTTTAAAAATCAGATTAGATTGTAATGTCACATCATAACATCAACATCACTTGATTTATCATACTGAAAATTAGAAAATGAAGAAAATCAACACACAGGTTTCCCAATTTTCTAAAGATATAATGCACCTTTAAAACATAAGGCAGAATTTTCCATCCAGTTAGGAATGCACGAACTAAAATAGCAGAGTAGTCCAGTCAATCTCTCAAATCTGCTCCATCTTTCTAGATCGTAGCTGATCATTAACTTTAATACCATATCCCTTGATGTCATTAGTAACTATTGATTGTGTTTATTGATCTCTATTTTCAAATTACATAATGACTGAACTTCCACAGGTCTCTGAGGGTAGCCAGTTCCAAAGTTTCACCACCTTCTGAGTGAAGAAATTCACATTCATCTCAGTCACAAATTTTATTATGACAGTGTGACCCCTTGTTCTACACTCCTGATCCAGGGGAAACATCCTTTATCCATCTACTCTGTCCAGACCTCTTTTTTATAAGTTTCTATGAGATCATGTCTTCTTCTGAACTCCAGAGAATACAGACCCAGTCTCCTCAACCTCAACTCATGGGACAGTCCAACCATCTCAGGAATAAGTCTGGTGAACCTACACTATATTCCCTGGATGGCAAGTATGTCTTTCCTTAGGCAAGAGATCAGAACTGCATGCAATACTCATGGTGCCGTCTCACTGTGATCTAGATAGTTGAAATAAGCCTTCTTTGCTCCTGTGCTCAAATTCACTTGTGATAAGGCCTAATATATTGTTTGCCTTCCAAATTGCTGTATGCAGCTACATGATAGCATTCAGTTACTTACGAACAAGGATGCTGAGGCCCGTTTGGACATCAACATTTTTCAATCTCTCAGCATTTAAGAAATAATCAACACCTTTGTTGCTCCTACCAAAATGGATGACCTCACGTTTATCCATATTATATTACATCCGCCATGGTCTTGCTCATTCACTTAGCTTGCCTAAATCCACTTGAATCCTCTTTTCAACCCCCTCGGAACTCTCATGTCCGCCAAATTTTGTGTCATATGTGAACTTGTAAATAATGCAATTATCTCTCACTCTGTGACATAGATGGTGAAGAGGTTGGGGTCTAAACACTGATCCTTGTGGCAGTTGAGTGAGCACTAGTTCAGAACCATTCTCCCCCACCCCCGCAACTGATTGCATCACAACAGAGAGAGAAAATTCCACCCATAGTTTGTTTTTAAACCTAACAATATTGTTGTTTTCATTGCAGAGCTCCAGTCCCACAGGATGTCAGTAGATAATCCATTTATGTAAGGCACAATTGCAATCATCTGTTTTTCTAAATGCACATGACTGTAGCTCTGAAGTGGCAGGCACACAGCAAGAATCACTTGTCTGAGTGACCTCTGCTAGAACTAATCAAATTTAACTTTTTGAGGGTAGTTTTGAGTGATGGGATGCAAAGAAACACAAATTGATGACCTTCTGCTTAGGGACCAGAGTCGCACTCACAAAGATGCAAATGTTACTCAAAACATTTTAATTTGACCATAATAAATAATAGCCCACAATAAGTCAATATAGTTGCTATATAAAGACAATAATTGGATTTAATCAATCATCCTTAAACACTACAGGAAAAGAATGGTTACTAAACAGTTAATACAATGAACTTAAAGGTCACATTGGGAATTTGCATTTGAAATCTCAATTCATCCAGTCCTTTGTGACTTAATGCATCCTTGCATTACCTATTTTGGAGTCTAATTTATTTTCAGTGGCAAGGTAAACGTTTGGAGATCAGCCACATTTTACCAAGTTCAACTTTCTAAACATTCTGTGGCGAAAAAAAACTTCTCAATTCTCCAATGGATTTATTAAAGACATTTGACATTAAAGACGTTTATTATGTTTATAACCCTATAAAATGCATTAATAATTTTAATACCCTTGATTAAATCACATCTTGTCTTTGTCTTTTCTGAAGAAAAGAATCCTTGCTTTATCTAAAAGTTATAAGTTCACATCAGACTACCTTTTCTGCTACTTTTTCAGTGGCTCTATATTCTCTATTTGCTCAAATGGAGACCTTAACTGTGCATAGTTCTTTAGGCATGTTTTTTAATCAAGGTGACAAATTAGATTTGCATTATTGTATATGTGCCTGGAAAGGTTAATACCAAGGGACTTATTGGCAGAACAGTTTAGGATCTTGAAGGAGTTAACGCCTGGTTCTTCTCAAAGTCTCTGCAACAATGTGTTTATATCAATATAACCTGTAATTAGTTGTTAACATGCAATAGCCTACATCTTTTTAACTACAAGAGTCTCTTCTATTTAGAACAGGTTTTCCTCTACGACATGAGGACCAAGCAGGTCCTGTCATTTCCTACACTTAGAAAGGATGGCAACAGCAACCTTCATCATGATCAGCAGCTCACATAGTGTTGTGAGTTGCATGCCCTTGTAACAAATGTAACTTCTTTGCTTTTCACTTTTACTCTTCTAAAAACAAACCAAGTACTTAGATTGCACTGAATATCTTGGCCAAGATTCAACTGAGACCATTTGTTCTTCTGCACAAAACAAAATGAATTTTATTGCGGATTTTCGTACACAATTCTTTAACATTACAAAAATCTGATTATTACATTGAAAATAAATATGCATTTTATAGGCTCATTATTTTTGTTCTTCCTTACCATCTTTAAAAAAAGAACACTGTATGACAGAAACAAGTTGTGGATCTACTTCCAATTCAAACACCCAGTTGTTGTACTGCATTAGGGCTTGGGTTAAGATTAAAGCTCTGTAATCACAACTAAAGGCATAATCTGAATCTCAATCTCAGTGCTAGGTTAGGAGATTGATTTATCAAATGCAGGTTCCTTGTAAGCCGGAGAGGAAAATCTGGCAGGTGTTTCAGAGGTATCCTTTCCAGGATGCCGTGTGCATTTTTTGTGAGAAACAAAAAGCTAAAATTCTGTAAATGATAATGCCAAAAATACTGAGCAGGCCAGTCAGCACTTGTGGAGAGAACAGCAGAGTTTACTCCTTAGTTATAATTCCTCCATCTAAAGTATTGGTTACCAGCTCAGCTTCATTTGTGTGTGCTGGGATGGTTACTATTGAAGTTCAGTACCTGGTCTGTGTGTGTGGCTTTTCGGTGTACTTTCGTTTGCAGTTCCCCATTTGTCTTGCGCTGTACCATGACGTCCAGGAATGGGAGTTGTTTGTTCTTCTCCTCCTCTCTGGTGAATTTTATTCCGGTGAGGGTGTTGTTTATGATTTTGTGTGCCTCTTCTAATTTAGTCCATTTAATGATGACAAAGGTGTCGTCTACGTAGCGTAACCATAGTTTAGGTTGGATTTGCGGAAGGTCAGTCCTTTCCAGTCTTTGCATCACTGCTTCTTCTATGAAGCAAACGAAGCTGCGTGCGAATGCTATTTAAAAGGGCAACAACACACTGCAGCAATGTGGAACTACGCCAAGAGGAGGAGGAATACCTCTTCTAAGTGTTCAAGGATAATGGATATCCAAAGAACTGGGTCAGGAGATGCCTACAGGAACAGCATCAGAAAGATTCTACACGCCCCGACACACTCATCACACTACCCTACATCAGGAACACGTCAGACCTCACCACAAGACTTCTACGACCGCTGGGCATCAGAGTGGCACACAAACCCACATCAACCCTACGACAAGTCCTCACCCGAATTAAAGACCCACTCCCCACCATGGACAGGACCAATGTCATCTACAAGATCCCCTGCAGAGACTGTGAGAAACACTACATTGGACAAACAGGAAGGAAACTAACAACAAGAGTACATGAACACCAACTGGCTACAAAAAGACATGTCCAATACTCACTCATCTCAATCCACATGGACAAGGAGAACCACGACTTCGACTGGGACAACACCAAGATCGTGGGACAGGCTAGGCAGAGACAAGCACGAGAATTCCTGGAAGCATGGCACTCCACGAAGCAGGCTATTGATAAACACATTGAACTCGACCCCATATACATTCCACCACGGAGGAAACCCGGAAGTGAGGCAATCCATCGCAACGGACCCCAGAGTTTAAAGGCCAGGCAGGAAAACACACCGACGCTTCATCAGAGGCTGCACTGAGGAAGCACGGTAACAAAACGTCTGCGGAACAACAAACCAGCTCGGCGAGCCAACCAACTTCAATCACTCTAGCTAACCAATGATCTTGACCTGATAAAGTTTTTACTTGTGGAAGCAAGAATATAAGAAGCTATTAACCACAACACAGTCCACATACACCCACTTTACCCTCCCCAGCCCATGCTGCCCACCCACTACTACTACCACCATCTATGGTCCAGAGTTAATCTCCAGTCAGTATTGGAGACTGTTGTATTTTCAAGCTCTGAAACAAAGGAGAACATGATAAAATCTGGTTCAAAGCCTTACATTTCAATAGACTGGGTTAGAAAATACATGCAATTTTATGATATTACACAGGATGAAACTTAAATCCATTGCAATAGTTCCTTTCAATATAACGAGATCCTAAGACCCATGCAGATATGAACGTGACAAAATGTATTTTTGTCTGCATTTAATTACCAAGTTGAATTTTTTATTTCTAGTAACAGCGCACAAGGGGTTAAACAGAAAAGGGCCAGCCACTTCAAAACATATCCGTGTGGAATCCAGACAGATTGGCAGAATGAGAATCAATGGGATATTATATATGTACAAGTGAGTCTATGTATGGTCCTACTGGAACTAAAGATTTTTTCAATGTGTGAAAGTCAATTAAATCCAGATGCAACAGCCTAGAAATTTGTTGAAGCTGCACTCATTCTGCAAGCAGAAAATAAGTATTTCAGCACTGGTGGGAATACTGTGAAAAGTGTATGCACATACTCTTCGTGCTAAGGTGACTCTTTTACCATAATGATAAACATTAAAGCTTTGGTAGCACGGTTTCAACTCGGAATATACATCTGAAAATCAACAGCTTAATTTCTGCTTCAATATGATTTAGTTACTTGGTTTCTAATCCACTCTCTCAAACTAGAAAAGGTAACAGCCTTAAATGTCCTCTTATCCTTCCTTAATATCTCCTTCCATGTAAACTCTCCAATGCACATTGATGGATGTTCCCTGAACATTGCAATTTTATGCTCTCCCCATTATGCCAATCACAATAAGGCTATTCCTAAACTCTTTCTTGTGTCACTTCTTTACCTTCCATTACTCTTCCACATGCCAACTCTGTCTCCTTCTGTGTCTACCCCAGAAAGATTATCCCCCAATTAAATTACAACTAAATCCCAACTGGTGACTGTTTCAGCACATTGGTGGCTGGTTCCCTCAGCCTGAAATCATCCAAAACATTGTCCTTACTCGCAACAAGCCCTCTTCACGTCATCACCCCTGTGCATACTGGCCTACATCAAAACATGGCTAGGCCTTAATTAAAAGTCTCATCCTTGCTTTCAAATCCGTCCGTGATCCACCCATCCCTATATCCTGTAATCTCCTCCAAGCCACAACCATCAGAAGTGGGGAGGTGATGGTCTAGTGGTATTATCGCTAGACTATTAATCCAGAAACTCCGTTAATGTTCCGGGGAACCGGCTTCAAATCCCACCATGGCAAACAATGCAATTTGAATTTAATAAATAGTACCTGGAACTAAGGATCTACTGAGGACCATGAAACCATTGTCGATTGTTGAAAAACCTCTCTGGCTCACTAATGCCCTTCAAGGAAAAAAATCCGCCATCGCCATCTGACTCTGGTCTACATGTGACTCCAGACCCACAGCAATGTGGTTAACTCTTAGTTGCTACAAAGTCTCAAGGAAATGAAACCAGAGGGATCACCTGGCATCAGAAAAGACAATGGCAGAAACAGCCCTGTCAACCCTGCAAAGTGCTCCTTCCTAACATATGGGGACAAGTGCCAAATTTGGGAGAGTTGTCTCATAGACAGTCAAGCAACAGCCTGACACAGTCGTACTCAGGGTATTATAGCTCACAGGCAATATCCTAGACACCAACAGCACCATCCCTGGATATGTCCCGGGAATGAATCGGTACTTCTCCATGTTGAAAAACACTTGGAAGAAGCACAGATGATGGCAAGGGCAGAGGATCTACTCTGGGTGGGGGATTTAACATCAACCCACAGCAGTGGCTCCACAGCAGCACTGCTGATTGAGCTGCTCGAGTCCTAAAGAACATAACTGCTAGACAGGGTCTACAGCAGGTGGTGAGGGAACCAACAACAGGGAAAAAACACACTCAACCTCATCCTTACCAATCTGCCAGCTGCAGATGCATCTGTTCTTGACCTTATCGGGAAGAGTGACCACTGCACAGTCCTTGTAGAGATGAAGTCCCGCCTTCACTTTGAGAATAACCTCCATGGTGTTGTGCGGCACTATCACCGTGCTAAATGGGACAGACTTCAAACGTATCTGACAACTCCAATCTGGACATCCATGAAGCACTGTGGGCCATCAATAGCAGCAGAATTGTACTCCAGCAGAATCTGCAACCTCATGCCCCAGCATATCCCCTACTGAGCCATTACCATCAAGCCAAGGGATCAGCTCTGGTTCAATGGAGAAGGAAGGCATGCCAGGAACAACACCAGGCATTCTTGAAAATGAATTGTCAACCTGGAGGAGCTACCAAACTGGACTATTTGCATGCCAAACAGCATAAGTAACAAGTATATGCAACGCTAAACGATCCTATAACCAACGCATTTCCTCTGCAGTCCTGCCACATCCAGTCGTGAAAGGTGGTTATCAATTAAACAACTCACTGGAGGAGGAGGCTCCATAAATATCCCAATCCTCAATGATGGAAGAGCGCAACACATCAGTGCAAAACATTAAGGCTAATGCATTCACAGCAATCTTCAGCCAGACATGCCGAGTGAATGATCCATCTCGGCCTCATCCAATGGTTCCCAGCATTACACAAACGGTTGGTTCTGATAAACGTGATATTTGCATTCTCGCGTAACCTTGTGCTATAGAAAATCATGCAATAACCATGACATTTAACGGAAACACGTTGTAGCCAACACAGGTAGGGAAAGTTCCCATTTTACAAATAGTGTTCTCCTATTCTTCAATCACATTACAGTCAATTCGCGTTGAAGAAACATATGTTATATCAGAGCTGACTGTACCAGTTTTCAACCAATTCGATTCATTCCACGTGATATCAAGAGACAGTTAGAGACACTGGATACTTCAAAGGCTACGGGCCCTGACAACATTCTGGCAATAGTACTGCAGACTTGTACTCTAGAACTTACCACTCCCCTAGTCAAGCTGTTCCAGTACAATGACAACGCTGGTATCTACCCAGCAACATGGAAAATTATCCAAGTATGTCCTGTACATAAAAAGCAGGACAAATCCAATATGGCCATTTACTGCCCCATCAATCTACTCTCAATCTTCAGTAAAGTGATAGAAGGTGTCATCAGCAGTGCTATCAAGCAGTACCCACTCAACAATAACCCACACAGTGACGCCCAGTTTGGGTTCTGCCAGGGCCTCTCGGCTCCAGACCTCAAAACAGCCTTGGTTCAAACATGGACAAAAGAGCTGAATTCTAGAGGTGAGGTGAGAGTGACAGTCATTGACATCAAGGCCACATTCAACCAAATGTGGCATCAAGGACCCCTAACAAAACTGGAAAGAGTGGGTATTGGGGGAAAACTCTGTTCTGGTTGGAGTCATACCTGGCACAAAGGAAGAAAGTTGTGGTTATTGAAGGTCAGTCATCTCAGCTCCAGGACATCTCTGTAGGAGTTCCTCAGGGTAGTGTCATAGGCCCAATCATCTTCAGCTGCTTCATGAATGACCTTCCCTCCATCATAAGGTTAGAAGTAGGGATGTTTGCCAATGATCGTGCAACGTTCAGCACCATTTGCGACTCCTCGGATACTGAAGCAGTCTATGTTCAAATGCAATTTGATCTGGACGATATCCAGACTTGGGCTGACAAGTGGCAAGTAACATTTGCATCACACAAATGACAGGCTATGACCATCACAAATAAAAGACAACCTAGCTACTGCCTCTTGACACTCAATGGTATTACCATCACTGAATCCCCCACTATCAACATCCTGGGGGTTGAGCAGAAACTCAACAGGACTTACCACATAAGAGCAATGGCCACAAGAGCAGGCCAGAAACTGGGAATACTGCAGCAAGTAACTCACCTCCCGACTCCCCAAAACCTGTCCACCATCAACAAGGCACAAGACAGGAGTGTGATGGAATACTTCCCATTTGATTAGATGAGTGCAGCCCCACAGCACTCAAGAAGCTTGACACCATCCAGTACAAAGCAGCCCGCTTGATTGGCACTACATCCACAAACATCCACTCCCTCCACCACTGACGCTCAGTGGCAGCAGTGTGTACTATCTACAAGATGCCCTGCAGAAATTCACCAGAGATCCTCAGACAGCACCTTCCAAACCCACAACAACTTCCACATAGAAGGACAAGGGCAGCAGATACAGGGGAACACCACTACTCTCAGATTCCCCTCCAAGCCACTCACCATCCTGACTTGGAAATGTGTCACGATTCCTTCACTGTCACTGGGTCAAAATCCTGGAATTCCCTCCCTAATGGTATTGTGGGTCAACCCAAAGCAGAAGGACTGCAGCAGTTCAAGAAAGCAGCTCACCACCACCTTCTCAAGGGCAACTAGGGATGGGAAATAAATGCTTGCCAGCCAGCAATGCCGACATCACACAAGTGAATAAAAATAATCTTTTCTCTCTAGGTTTCATCATTTACAAATCCTCAATTTTAATTATACTACCATTGGTAACTGTGCTGTCAGATACCTGGGCCCTAAGCTGTGGAATTCCTTCCCTAAACCTGTCTACCTCTCCTTCCTGCTTTCTCACTTTCCCTAAAATTGCTTCTTTGACCAAGCTTTTGGACATATGACCCAAAGTTTCGTTATGTGACATAGCATCAAAATTCACTTCAAAATATTCCCATGAAATGGCCTTGATTATGTTCAATACAGTATCCAAATACAAGCTGTTGTTGTTGTCACTGTTAAATGCAAGTCTCAGTGTTGTTAGGATAGAACATCTGAGTGGTATTTAGGCTTCCTTCTGCTTTTTTGTGAGATCCTTGTCAAGTTCCTGACATGTCTTTGTTAAATTTGAAATGGACAGTAAAATGATCTGCTTAGGCTCAGTTTGCTTTAAGCCAATATTTTAGCCCTGACTGAATGCTCTATCTACTTTTTAATCCCCCACATTAACCATTTTTAATTGACTAATCTAATGGTTTTCCGCATCTAGCTACTTCCTACTCAATGCTCACTCTTTATAATATTCCTCTTTTCCAAGCAATTCTCTATTTGTTGTTTAAAAGTGTTCATGAATTCTGCTTCGATGACACTGCATAGCTGTGAAATAACATTGCAACCACCTTCTGTGTAAAGATTTGTTTTAGTAACATATTAAATTTATTCCCTTCCATTAATCTCACACCCATCACTCAGAGAACACTATCAGAATTCATCTTATCATGACCATCAATTATCCATTAGGTCACTCTAACATTCTAAGCCTTCTACTCGTTATTAAAGCGAATTGTGAAATGTCATTGTCCAAAACTAATGTAGAATTCTTACTAAGTTCTTCTTAATTTCCTCTTCACTATTTTAGCAAAGGGAAGTTATACATTTACAAGGGTGGCATGGTGGCTCAGTGATTAGCACTGTTGCCTCATAGCGCTGGGGACCTGGGGTCAATTCCAGTCTTGAGTGACTGTCTGTGTGGAGTTTGCACATTCTCCCTCTATGTGCATGGATTTCCTCCCACAATCCAAAGATGTACAGGTTAGGTGGATTAGCCATGCTAAAGGGATGTGCAGACTAGGTGGATTAGCCATAGGAAATGCAGGGTCCCAGGGATGGGGTAGGTCTGAGTAGGATGCTCTTTGGAGTAATGGACTGAATGGCCTGCTTCCTCATTGTAGGGATTCTCTGATTTACTTTAGGTCAGTTTCTTAAAATAATGATGAGAGAAATTTCACATAAACAAACTAAACAGTTGTCACTTGGCATCACACCATGCAATTTAAATGCTGCGGCACCCTTTGCTCTGACACACGGCTTAAGCACAAAGTTCAGCTGGCACTCTGCAGTGCTGAGGAACTGTCAAAGGTACCATTTTGCAGATCAGATGTTAAACTGATGTCCAGTTTGCCTTTCCAGGTAACGTAAAAGATGGCTGTTCAAGGGTGGGCAGGAAAGAGCTGTCATCCAAATTCACCCAAACCAGTTATCGGAGTATAGTCACGTTGCTGATTGTGGAAGCTTACAGGCACCAATTAGATACCAGGTTTCTTATGTTACAACATGACTACATTTGAAGCACTTTATTGGCTATAAAGAACAATGAGCCATTCTGAGGTCATGAAAAGCACTACAAAACTGCATCTCGTTCTTTTAATCTATTAAATCTTCCAGTTCTAAATTATTTTTCATGACTAAATAGTTGGTTCACCAAAGCGGATACTGTTCTCAAGTTTCATCTACTAGTCCTTCTCAGGTGCTGATTGATCAGTTGCATCTTCCCCTTATTTTTTCTTTTATTGCAGATTTCCAGTCTTGTCCATTTCACTTTTTCAATCTGACTGAGTGTGAAAGCTGACTTTGCTGGCATCATTCTGAGTTCACACTGTGGTGAACTGTCAGGCATCCCATCCCTCCTTGCAGAATCCAATTTCCCAACCGTTCTCCCCACCAGGACATCCTGCCACAACAGAGACAAGCATCATTCCCTGGATTGTTTCTTGCTTTTTTGTGGGATTGCTGGCAATGTAGTTGTGACAGGAAGTAGGTGGCGTAACATGTTCCCAGTGGGAAGACTTTCTGGCAATTCCCTTCTCCTCTATCAGAGTGACCCTTTGCATATTTGGCCACTGAATTGTCCTGTGGATTGAAGGGAAATGTGCTGAGTAACAGATACAACAACAATATTGCAGCCATTTGGTTATCTGGGGAAATGAGAAAGTAAAAATACTGGCAGACAGGGTGAACATTCATAACAGAAGGAACATATTGAAAAAATTACAATGCGGTTAAAAATCACTTTTATGACTATATTACCAAAACTGTGGAAGAAACTCCATGTTTAAAGTAAAAGCTTATTTTAATAAAAATAGCAGTCCAAGCTAAGTGCGCCCTGGATTTTGAATGACTGGTTTGGAATGAATAACGTTGTCAAGTAGTTTCTCCAATCTTTTATAGCATGTGTCCATCTCAGCTTCATCAATATGAAATGTTTTGGTAAAGGAAACAAATTGAGGGTCAGTATTGTGTTATTCATGAATCTAAAACCTGACTGCCATGCTACATGCCTGCACTTGGTTCACTAAAGACAACATTGTCATTCATTCTTCATGCATTCCTTCCACTGAGTCAGCAATGTTGGTCTCAGCGCCACTTCAAATAACCCTGGTGAACAGAAACCACAGCACGATGTCCGATTGAGCAAAGGTACTTGTGTTTTAGTGAAGGTTACACCATAAATGATATGTAAGATGCTTTAGCTTTGGTTGAATCCACCAAGGGGAAAATAATAATCAGCTGGGAAACATTGGGAAACCACCTTGGCTAATCATCCCCAGTAAGAACATAAGAACCCAAAGGGCAGTGTTGGCCAAATGAGCATTCAGTCTACTTGTCCATTCAATAAGACCATGGCTGAATCTCTATGTCCAAACCACTTTCCCTCCCTATCCCTACTTTCACATTCCTTGCTTCCCATCATATCCTATCCTAAAATCTACCATTTTAGTATTAATAATCTCAATGAGTGACCACCCACAGATGTGAGAGTAAAGAATTCCAACAATTCACAATCCACAGTTCTCCTCCTAAAGGCTGATTCCTTAACCTTCAAACTATGACACCTAGTCCTTGACACTCTAGCCAAGGAAAAACAGAGAAAAAATAGTTATGACTATGCTACACTGCAAAAATGCTTTTCATTCAAAAATCATCTTATTCTCCTTGATAGGAGAACTGTGAAGGCCTCTAAGAATTGTATATGGTTCAATGAGATAACCCCTCATTCTTATGAATTCTAGACAATATATGCCTGGTCTACTCAATCTCCCCTAATAGAACAATGTTCTGATCCCAGAAATCAGAGCCATGAAGTTCCATTTTACTCCCACTAAGGCAAGTGTGTCTTCCTTCAAGAAAGAAGCAAATATGTACACAATATTTTCATACTTGTGTGAAACTTCTTTATACTATTCTCCAATCCCATGTAATAATGGTTAACATCTAAGTTGTCTTCCTAATTGCTTCTGCTGCACCTGCATCTTAATTTTTGGTGATTCATGAAGGTTGAATAGTTCTGAGTACCAACATTCACTAGTTTCTCATTTTCTACCAAAATTCTGCTTTTCGTCCTTCCAAAAGATGGGTCCCATCAGCTTTCCTGTTCCTCTGATGCTGCCTAGCCTGCTGTGTTCCTCCACCTACACTTTATTATCTCTGACTCCAGCATCTGCAGTTCTTGCCATCTTAATGGTTAATTTCGTACATTATGCTCAATCTTCCACTGCCTTGCCCAATCACATGATCATTCTATATCCCTTTGCTACCGCATTGTGTCCTCTGTATTTTCTCATTGAGCTTTGTATCATGAGCAAATCTCTCTCTCTTTCTCTCTGTCTCTCTCTCACACACACACACACACACACACACACACACACACACACACACACACACACACACAGCCTTACCTATGCTGTTGATATAGATTGTAAATAGCTGAGACACAATTACTGATTGTTGTGGTACTCCACTCGTTACAGCCAGCCAAAATCTTAGGGTGCTTCAGGAATTTCATGAGTGAAATTGACTGAGATCCCACTACATCAAGTAGACTGCAACGGTTCAAGAAGACAGCCCACCACCACCTTCTCAAGGGAAACTAGGGATGGGTAATGAATGCTGGCCAGCCAGCAATGCCCACATCCCATAAATGAATAAAAAAAATGTAAACACAGATAAATACCTTCCAATGTACTGAGCCAAGACCAAAATGTATGAAAACCCCAATTAAGCAATGGTTCACCCTTTCACTTGCCCATGAGGAATCAAGCAATCTTCAATAGGTTATTGAACCAAGTTTTACTGTGATGCCTCATTCAGTTCACACAGCATCTAGCTTGGTCAATGAAACAGGTGGCAGAATAGTGACAACATGCTACAAAAGGGTGCATCACAGCATTTGAATGAAAATCAATTACTTCAATTCATGAACCTGGACCAGTGCTCTGCCTGAACTATGTTTAGCCTTAGTTTCAAGTGAACCTTTTCCAAGTGGATGTTCAGAACTAATTGACTACCGTGGAATGTTGCTTCCAAAGTGATTTAGCCCCAGGAATAAATTTTGTGTTATTTTTGGACAACGGTTTTTAGAGATTTTCATCAAACATTAACCAATGTGATGCAAGGAGATCAGGAGAACCTGTTTGGGCTGTCGATCCAATATTTCACAAGGCAGTGTATGCAGTCTGCATTAAATGTGTGTCACACTCTGTCGTATGTCCTGTGGAATAAACCACAACCAGCCAATAATAGAATGCTTCCACCAATCCCCCTTTCTATAGTGTCCTTGGCCCAACCATCTTCAGTTGTTTCATCAATGACCTTCCCTCCATTATAAGATCAGAAGTGGGGATGTTCGCTGATGATTGTACAATGTTCAGCGCCATTCGCGATTCCTCAGATACTGAAGCAGTCCATGTCCAAATAAAGCAAGACCTGGACAATACCAGGTTTGTGAGTGAGAAGTGGCAAGTGACACTGACACAAGTGTCAGGCAATGACCATGTCCAACAAGACACTCTGACCATCACACCTTACCATTCCATGATATCACCAGCACTGAATCCCCCACAATCAACATCTTGGGACGTTACCATTGATCAGAAGTGATTAAAGCAACTGAACCAAAATGGGAATTTATGAAAGATAGGGAAGAAAGGACATTTCACATATAGCATTTTCAAGGATTGGTTCCACGAATGATATTTAGAAATATTATAATTGGTGTTTTACTTCTCAACTGAACTCACAATGCCACTTGAAATTCTGAGGAGTAATGAACTGGTGCTTAAATGATGAGGGATGTGTGTGATATTTGGAGGTGCTCTGCAGAGGAGATCACTGAATTCTCTGCAGAAACTGAGGGGTCCCTTAGCAGCAGATTTGAAAGCCTGGATGGTGTAGTTGCAGGAGGGAGGGGTGGTAGGGTGGAGGTAGGTTGGGGGTCTGGACATGGTAGGTGCTCATGATATTCAGCAGAAACTGTTACAGGCTTTTCACCAGCAGATCCCTGCCAAAATCCCACCTCCAAGATTTCCACATTTCTCGCATTTCCCGCAACTCATCCCTCACACCCCCTCCCCGCAATAACAACCAAAACAGAATCCCCCTCGTCCTCATGTACCACCCCACCAACTTCCGGATCCAACGCATCATCCTCTGGCACTTCCGCCATCTGCAATCTGACCCCACGACCAAACACATTTTTCCCTCCCCACCCTTATCTGCTTTCCGGAGGGACCACTCTCTCTGGGACTCCCTTGTCCGCTCCACACTCCCCTCCAGCCCCACCACCCCCAGCACTTTTCCGCAGGAAGTGCTACACCTGCACCTACACCTCCCCCCTCACCCCCATCCCAGGCCCCAAGAAAACCTTCCACATCAAACAGATGTTCACCTGCACATCTGCTAATGTGGTATACTGTATCCGCTGTTCCTGATGTGGCCTCCTGTACATCAGGGAAACCAAGCGGAGGCTTGGAGACCATTTTGTGGAACACCTACGCTCGGTTCATGACAAATGACTGCACCTCCCAGTCATGAACCACTTCAACTCCCCCTCCCACTCCTTGGACAAAATGTTCATTCTGGGCCTCCTCCAGTGCCACAATGATGCCACCCGAAGGTTGCAGGAACAGCAACTCATATTTCGCTTGGGAACCCTGCAGCCCAATGGTATCAATGTGGATTTCACAAGCTTCAAAATCTCCCCTCCCCCGACCGCATCCCAAAACCAGCCCAGCTCGTCCCCGCCTCCCTAACCTGTCCTTCCTCCCACCTATCCCCTCCTCCCGCCTCAAGCCCCACCCCCACCTCCTACCTACTAACCTCATCCCGCCCCCTTAACCTGTCCGTCTTCCCTGGACTGACCTATCTCCTCCCTAACTCCCCACCTACACTCACCTTTACTGGCTCCATCCCCGCCTCGTTGACCTGTCTGTCTCCTCTCCACCTATCTTCTCCTTTATCCTTCTTCCATCCGTCTCCCCTTCTCTCTCTATTTATTTCAGAACCCCCTTCCCCTCCCCCATTTCTGAAGAAGGGTCCAGACCCAAAACGTCAGCCTTCCTGTTCCTCTGATGCTGCTTGGCCTGCTGTGTTCATCCAGTTGTACACCTTGTTATCTCAGATTCTCCAGCATCGGCAGTTCCTACTATCTCCAAGATTTCCATCTGCTTTCACTCCCAACATCCTCTCCAAGCAAACCAGCACTTTTGTCCTGATAAGATTGTTTGTTCACTCTCTTTATGTCCAATACATGCTTTACTTTGACTCCCCAAGAGATGTTGTCCTTATTTCAATTGGGTTGATGAAAGCACAACAATGTTTCTTTTCTTCTAATCAAGATGTTCAGACATGTCATAACACACCTTCTGACCCCAAGGCAGGGACATGACCAGTGTGCCATAAGACCCACAGGACATGCTAGCACAACAGTTTCAATCATCAACAATGTTCCTCCTCATTAGAGTGTACCATGATAACACTGCTTGCCCCTAGCAGTAAAGTACCATTTTGTTAATTGCTACAACTGTTGCCACCCATGTAATTTTAAGCACATCAATGAATTGCTGCAATTAATTAAACTAGCAATTAGGACTTTTGCACAACTATAGGGTCTCATTATCCATTACTCGGCAATGCCTGATATATATTTATTTAATTTCCTTTTGGAATGGCAATCCTTTTAGTTAAATTACATAACATCCTTTTGCTTTTATATGACTCATTTACATGAAAACATGCTCGGGTCGGACTGGAGTCTCATTAAGGACCAGACCAAGTAAGAACAGCTGGTTCCCTTCCCAAAAGAGTATTAGTGAACTAGTTGGGTTTCTAACAACATTTTGTGGTCACTTTTATTTTAACTAGTCCTTCTAACTCCCAGCTCTTTAAAATAAATTCAGTTTCTCATGGTGGGATTCAAGCTCATATTCTCTGGATAATTAACAGAGGCCTTTAGGGTTTCTAATTTGATAATAAAACTGCCGCACCACCTATCTTTGCACAGGGATCACAGCCTGGTTTGATACCGCTTGTTCATTGTCAGATTATTTTGGCTGCTTAGCAGAATGTTGGTTATGGAACAATGTAGACAACAGGTGAGCTGAGTAAGTGGAACGAAAACAGAAATTTTTGGAGAAGCTCAACAGGTCTGGCAGCAACTGTGGAGAGAAATCAGAGTTAACATTTTGGGTTGAGTGACCCTTCCTCAGAACTGATGGTAGTTAGGAACTAAGATGCTCGGCATAAGTGGTCTCAGCTTAGCCACATGACATGTGCTGAACTAACAGCTTCATTAGTTATATGACAGGGTGACAATCACCAGGAGAAAGATGATCACTCATATTATGGTTTGGCGACTGCTTTTCCCAAGACCACAAGAAACTGCAGAAGTTCGTGAACACAGACCAGTCAATCACACAAACCAGCCTTCCACACATTGACTCCATCTACACTTCCCACTGCCTCGGGAAATCAAACAACATAGTCAACAACCCCTCCCACCCCAGTTATACTCTCTTCCACTCTCTTTTGTTGGCAGAAGATATAAAAGTTTGAATAGACATACGAATAGATTCAAGAACAGTTTCTTCCCGCTGTTAGTAAACTTTTGAATGGACCTCTCAAATGTTCGTTCTGATTTTTCTTTCTCTCTCCACCTTCTCTGTGGCTGTAACACTATATTCTGCACCCTGTTCTGCTGCCCTGATGCACTTTGTATGCTGCAATCTGCCTTCATGCGCACAAAACAACATTCTTCACTGTATCTTGGTACATGTGACAACAATAAATCAATCAATCACTGTCCTGCTGCCAAGGAGTCAAAATGCAAGAGTTAATGGTTTATACTCCTGACCTTTGTGGATGATCTGCCATATCTCTTTTGTGGGTACTGGTGAATTCTGGCTTCTCTGATGTGCCCTCCACTGTACAGTTTGTTCAAATGATCTTTAACTTCTTGATGATGCCTAGACAACAAGAATATTTTACCTCCATGTGTTTCGATTAAATATAAAAATCATGTCATGAAAATGCTGTTATTTTGGGCTGTAGCTGAATCATCCAGAAAGAAGGAAAACTGATGGATGCTGGAAATCAAAAATAAATTTTAAAGGCATCTATATTTGAATTGAGTAATCTATTCTCTATTCAATTGTACAGACCAAAAGACCATACTCATTCCCAGCAGGACTCCACATCCCCAAACCCAGCCAGTTTCGCATGCATTAATTTCGTTGATGCAAAGTCATGGGAAATGCACCTGCAATTTCCTGATATGTGCTGCCAGCTAGTTTGCAAAATCAGGCATAAATCACTAATGGACATTTACATGAAGTGTGATGTGATGTCGTCAGCTTGAAGCTAGAACTCAATATTTCCTGTCTGTGTTCCCTTCAGTTGTACGTCTCCAGTGGGAGGAAGAAATCATGGCCTGTGTCTCGAAATTTTCATAGACTAAGGGGAACAGACAGGGCTGCTGTCTTTCAGGTGACATGTGAAACGGAAGCACTATCTGATCCGTTAGTTTGATGGAAAAGATTCTATGGCACTGTTTGAAGAAAAGCAGGAGATTTATCCCAAGTATCTTGGCCAATACTTGTCTGTCAGTCAATAGGAAAACAAATTAACAGGTCATCATCTCAAAGCTGTTTGTGGGAGCTTGCTGCATACTTATTGGTTGCCATTGTTCCTATATTGTAACAATGACTACAAGTACCCCATTAAATGGAAAATGCATTCAAATGTCCTGGAGTTGTGAAAGGCACTATGTAAATGAAAATATTTCTTTTTTATTTGTGAAGATAATATTTTATTGATTTACATGCTCGTAGCAGAATTTAATGAGGTCAGCAAGCAGCCTATGTCAAGCACCAAAACTAATTGGCACCTCCACTGTGCAGATCCTCGATAATCCCAGAGGAATTCAATCTCAAATGAGCAGAGGAACCCTGCTCCCGACTCAATATGGAGGGGCTGGGGGCATTTAATTGCTGAACCCCCCCTCGTTAGTCCAAATATATGCAGGTTAGGTAGATTGGCCGTGGGAAATACAGAGTATGGGGATAGGTTATTTTAATTCGTTCATGGGATAAGGGTGTTGCTGGCTGGACCAGCATTTATTGCCCATCCCTAATTGCCCAGAGGGGCAGTTAAGAGTCAACCACATTGCTGTGGGTCTGGAGTCACATATAGGCCAGACCGGGTAAGGATGGCAGTTTCCTTTCTTAAAGGACATTAGTGAAGCAGTTGAATCGACAATGGTTTCATAGTCATCATTAGGCTCTTAATTCCAGATTTTTATTGAATTCAAATTCCACCATCTGCCATGGTGGGATTTTAACCTCAGTCCCCAGAACATTACCCAGGTCTCTGGATTAACAGGGCAGTGATATGGGGGTGGGAGGTGGACAAGGTGGGATGCTATTCAGATAGTCGATGTGGACTCAATGGACCAAGTGGCCTACTTCCATACTGTAGGGATTCAATGATATTATAAAAAAGGTTTGAGCTTCATATGCTTTTATCGTGGACTTTTATAGAATAGCTCCCAAAAAACTTTAATCACCACCACGCTTAATAGTACCACCTTTAGACAATTTTTGAGATCATATCTCCCTAATGCTGCCATTTGCTGGCCACGTTCACTATCATTCTATGTTTACCATGCAAACAGCAATGCAGTATAGTAAATAAAATTCTGCTGTCAATCAGGGTTTCCATTTAGCTGTGTGTTCCAGCTATTAGTTATGTTCCAGATGCATAAAGTAAAACCTTGTGCAATAGACAGGAGAATTTGGCTGAAAACCAAATATTCTTTTTTGCATAAGCAGTTTGCTGTTCCCCGTGATGTGGTCATTGCTGAGTTGTGAAAGATAAAGGAATAGTTGCAGCCAGTTTTGTTTGTCTGAGGAATATAACTGCTGGATGACAACCCTGGTTCCCGTGCAAGAACTGCCTTGCACTGCTCTTTCAGGATCTTTTGCAATCTCTCAGTGAAAGTGTACAATTTATTACATGTTCTTTCAATACAAATTCAGATAATCCTTACAGTGCAATTGTGTTATTACTGAATTTGTGCTTGACAGCTATCAGTTTTGATCCTAATCACGTCACAATGGCCAACAATGCAATAACACATATTCCAATGGTCTATATCCAAATCTCTCAGCTACTCTAGCTCTCTCGTCCTTTGACGTGTCCTTTAAAATCAATGTCTTTAATCAAGCTTTTGTCTTAATATCTGCTCATATGATTAAATGTCAAATTTTGTTTGATAATGCTCCCGTAAAACAACTTGGGAAATGTTGCTGCATTAAAGGTTGTATATAAATGTAGGCTGTTACAACTGTGTGTCTCTCTAATAATGATCGTAGCGGAGTCTCAAGGATAACAGTGTGTTCCTAAGGGACTGTCAGTCCTGGCACTGATTTTGCTGTTGACCTCCTCCACCCCACCTCCATTGGGAATTGATTTGTCTGTACACAACTGATTTTCCTTAGGCCTACCACACATCGTTGAGGAGATTTTCTTGTTTTTATTCTTGAGTGCATTTACTACTAAATGCCAGAGATAAAAGCCCTTTTGGCAATCACTCTGAACCATCCCATTCCATCAGAAATAAAAGCTTCTAACTACCCTGTATGGTTCATTTTCAAACTCACTTCTTCTCACTTTGAAACATTCCTGTTATGCCTTTTCTGATTATTTTGAACTACAAAATATAAACTATGTATAATTACAGGAACTCAACATTAGTTCGGGTCAATGGGTTGCTGTTGAAAGATTGTGTGCACTGACCATTCATAAACTATTGACCTCCTGCCCCCACATAATGTATGTGGACAACAAGAAGCCTGTTGATTTGAGTGGAAGGAACTATAAACACTTGATTTCTTTTAGCTTTTTTTTCTCTCTCAGGAAATGGTCAGTTCTAATCTTGCTGACATGAATTTACCTGTCTTCAATGAGTCCGAAGCAGTGTAGAGCACATTTGTGGATCAGTATATTTTAACTTGCATTACAGATCCTTTACCGTTTTGAATACAAGAGGTTTGTGTGGATTTTGATGTGTACCAGAAATTAAAATAAAAACAATTCACTGCAGTTTGAATGACTGCATATAAATACATAAGTAAGATTAGGCACAGGAAGTTGACTGTTTCTACTCCTTGGGAGTCTGAAGATTTGAAACGTTAACTCTGTATCTTTTCACACAGATGCTGCCAGATCTACTGAGGTTATCCAGTACATTATTTTTATCCCTCTTTCCCATGACTGTCTGTGTCTGAGACAAAGTCAGGTAACACACACAGTAAAGGGAATAAACCAGATTATATGTGTTGATATCGCTCAGGATAAGAATGAGATTATATCATGACAAGAATCTGCTAATGGAGTCTTTTAACGTGGGAAGGTTCTTGCGTTGTATCTCCCACATAGTTCAGACTGACCAGGAAACCCTCCTGCTCTTCTCACCTGCCTTAGGCATACCAGAAGAATTTACAGCTTGATAATGAACCTGTTTGACTGTGTTATGATACACCTTGCCTTCAAATCCTTTGTTGGAACTTGACCCTGGTGCTTCTGACCCAGAGGTAGCTACACTATAGTTGCGAGGCAAGAGCACCCACAGAGGACTTTTTTCACAAAGGTCGTTAATAATAAAAATGTAATTGAATTAATACAAAACTTTTAACACAGTAAAGCATTCAAATTATTACCACATGAGAATTATCAAATGACACTTGACACGAAGGTAAATGGGGAGATATTATGGCAGGTGACCAAAATCTTGTTCCAATAGACAGAGTCAGAGGAGAAAGAGGTAATGAGCCAGAAAGGTTTAAGGGAAGAATTTCATACCTCAGGGCTACAATGGCTGAATGACAGCCAATAGAAAATGGGACAGAATTGCAAGAGAATAGATGCCTCAGAGGGTTGTAGGAGTGGGGGTGGTTAGAGAGGAATGGAGAGAAATAAGATCATGGAAGGGTTTGAAAGCATGGATGAATTTTGAAAGCCAGCCATTACTGGACTGGGAGCCAGTATGAATCAATAAGTGCTGCACATGGGGCTAGGCATGGTGCAAGTTAGGTAACCGACAGTAGAATTTCTGTGAACTCAATCATACAAAAAGTACAGGATGGGAGCTTGGCCAGGACATTATTGGGATAATCACATCTAGAGGAAACAAAGACATGGATAAGAGTTTCAGCAGCTGAAATAGGAGCAGAAATGGGTATTATTTAAGAATTGGAAATGGATGATCTCATTGATGGAAAACATTTGGGTTGGAAGCTCAACTCAAGGTCAAATATGGCGCAAAGTTACTTACAGTTTGACTCAAGCTCAGACAGTTCTCAGGGACAGGGATGCAGTCAGCAGCCTAGTGAACTGAATTTGTGGGAAAAAAAACAAAATCTATAGTTTCAGTTTTCTCAATATTTAATTGGAAGTTCAGAAACTGAAGGTTGGATGAGCAGTGTGGCTAATTAAAGCTTGAGAAGATATAAAGATTGAATACAGAATCACAAATAATAACCAATACTCAGAAATGAGTCCACATCAGGGATTGTGATTATAATCCAGAGTGTTTTCATAAAATCATAATCAATAACCTAAGAACAGAAGAAAGGCATTTGACTAATTGTGCATGTACTGCCTCTTTGAAAGTGAATCACGTAGCTGATTTTTGTCCATAACTCTATAGGATCCACACAGGCACAAGTTAAGAAGTAAGGGCTGGAATAGGCCATTTGGCCCTTCAAGCATGCTTTATCATTTCATTAAATCATGATTGAACTTCAACCTCAAATTCATTGTCAGGGACCATCTGCATGTCCCTTAATAGCCTCAGTGCCCAAAAGTCTATTGCTCATTCTCAAATACCTATCCAACTGCCTATTAGAATTATTTACAGTACTGTATAGAAACAGATTCCATTACCTTTTCAGGTAGAGTGGTCTAGATCCAGACAACTCTCAGTGAGAAAAAGACTGCTCCCTGTAAATTCTTTGCCATAATCCTTTTGAAATCAGTGATCTATCACCATTGACCCAGTTGTCAAAAAGGAATAACTTCATCTCGATTAAAATGTTTTTTACGCAAAGGAGAACAGTGCTTCCTTTTCCAACCTGAAGTCCCTCATTTGTACAGTAATATCCTAGTAAAGGTCTGCAGTAGCCTTTCTAAGGATCTGACAAAGTTCCTGAAGTGTGGTGTCCAACACGGTTCATAGTAACCTAGCTGAGACCTAACCAGTTATTAACAAAATGTGTGTCAAGACAATCAGCTTTTTTGCCCATTAACAGTTGTGGCACCGCCACTAGATAATTTAGCAGTTCATGGCCCATTAATAATGAAAAAGGCAACTTAGCACCTCTCCCACAATCAGTCACAGTGTTGTGTTTAAGGATTACCTGCCTTCTACATCCAGACTACAATCTCTTGTATTTATGGACTCTATCTTATGCTGCATTTAGAGAACACAATACCTACTCTTTGAATGATAGGCTGTATAACTCTAAAAGAGGCTCTGCTATATGTGATATAAGTTTCTATATAATGTCTTACTGTACAGCTTTATTGTGTTCGATTTTAGAGAGACAATTAAAAATATTAGCAGAGCTTCTAACTACACTAAAATCATGAAACTCTCTCCCTAACAGCACATTGGGTGTACCAACATCACATGCTATGCAGTGTTTCAGGAAGGCAGCTCACTATCACCTTCTCGAGGGCAATTAGGGATGGGCAATAATTGCTGGCTCAACCCACATCCCATGAAAAGAATTACCTATTCCTCTTATCTGCATTCAGAGAACTATGGAGTTAAAATGGAAAGGAGACCAACAAAAGGGCAAGAAAAGAATAAGCAAGGGGGAAAATAAAGAATAGAAAAAAAGAAAAAGAAAGACCTGTTGTTTCTCATCTTTCTCCCGTTACATTACCCTGAGAGTTCTGGCGCTCCTTTGGTGGCGTATAACAGGACCAGGGAAAGTTACGTCATGAGGTAAGAGAGCTGATCCTGGCTTCCCATTGCACTTACAGTCAGCAGCAAGAGGATTACTTAGGGGAAACCAATGTTGCGGCTTCCACTAGGAGCCCGCACAGCAATTACATTCATAACCAAAAACTAGGCATAGAAACACAGAAACATAGAAGATAGGAGCAGGAGGAGGCCATTCGTCCCTTTGAGCCTGCTCCACCATTCTTCACGAACATGGCTGATCGTCCAACTCAATAGCCTAATCCTGCTTTCTCTCCATAACCTTTGATCCCATACGTCCCAAGTGCTATATCTAGTTGCCTCTTGAATACATTCAATGTTTTGACATCAACTGCTTCCTGTGGTAATGAATTCCACAGGCTTACCACTCTTTGGGTAAGAACTGTCTCCTCACCTCCGTCCAAAATCGTCGACCCCGAATCCTCAGACTGTGACCTCTGGTTCTGGACACACCCACCATCAGTAACACCCTCCCTGCATCTACCCTGCCTAGTGCTGTTAGAATTTTATAAGTCTCTATGAGATCCTCCCCTCATTCATCTGAACTCTAACGAAAACAATTCCAACCTAGTCAATCTCTCCTCATACGTCAGACCCGCCATCTCCAGAATCAGCCTGATTAACCTTCGCTGCACTCCCTCGAGAGCAAGACCATCCTTCCTTAGAAAAGGAGACGAAAACTGCACACAATAGTCTAGGTGTGGCCTCACCAAGGCCCTGTATAACTGCAAAAACACATCCCTGCTCCTGTACTCGAAACCTCTCACAATGAAGGCCAACATGTCATTTGCCTTCTTTACCACCTGCTGCACCTTCAGCGACTGGTGCACAAGGACACCCAGATCCCGCTGCACACTCCCCTCTCCCAATTTACAGGATTCTTGTTTTTTCAATTTCATCCTTCCTCCAGCATTCGGGATGGTCTTTGCCCCTGCAACTTCATTCCTGGTTCCATCCTTTTGGCTCCCAATTTGCATACAAGGGCATGCCAAACAAGATACACTTTTACCACATCGTTACCTAAACGATACAAGTGGGATCAGCCCAGAAATTCAAGGGCATTCATTTATCCTCTTGTGAGCACAGTGCCCCTCAGATATGCTGTACATGCCCAGTGAAAACCTGGTAGACATGTGGATAGGAGAAAGACCAGTGGAAGATTTGTCTTACTCTTTGCTATGTGCTTTCCAAGAAGCGATTGGTTGGAAATGCTCCTTGCTGCAGTTATCAAGAGCTGTGATCTGTAACTCCTATGCTGATGAAAGAATATCAATTTGAACAATCATTTAGGACTTTCTTCAGGTTTCTGACTTGACATGTTAACTTTTGTTTGTTTGTCCACAAATTTTGCCAGTTTCTCCAGCATTTTCTGTTTTCATTCCAGGGCACTGATGATAACAACTCAAAAAACCTATCTTTGTGATGGAATTTGGGCAGGTAGCCCTATAATTGAGAGGTTAGAATTACTCAGACCTATCTCTCGATAACCCTACAAAACAATACATGAATCAGCAGATGAGTATCAACTATATAATCCATGGGATACTTATGAGTTTCCGTAGTTTTAATTGACTAAACATCATCTGAACACAACTGGGAATCTCTGTCAACCTCAATCTATGGGCGGCGGCTCAGTGGTTAGCACTGCTGCCTCACAGCACCTGGGACACAGGTTCAATTCTGCCCTCTGGCAATTGTCTGTGTGGAGTTTGCACATTCTCCCCGTGTCTGCGTGGGTTTCCTCCAGGTGCTCTGGTTTCCTCCCACCATCCAAACTTGTGCAGGCTAGGTGGATTGGCCATGCTAAATTGCCCACAGTATCTAGGGATGTGTAGATTAGGGGGGTGGGTCTGGGTGGGATGCTCTGTGGGTCGGTGTGGACTTGTTGGGCCGAAGGGCCTGTTTCCACACTGTAGGAATTCTATGATGATCTATGATCTAAGCCTGGGAATTTTGGGGACGTAATGTGTGTCCTCAGATGGACAGCATCTGTATCCACAGCAAGCCAGCAGAAACCTGGGGCATTTTGAAATCTGGTGATGGTTACCCCAGTTTCAGATACCCAGCTAACTAAAGGAGAATTGATAATTCTCTGTTGGAGAATAATCCATTGCTTAGAATGCAACATCGGTGGCTGGGAGAAGGAATTTTCAGCAATGTTCATAAAAACGCATCTTTGTTTGTTCAGATCTAGATGGCCCTCAAAACTCACCTTTCTGGTAATATTGGCCCAGCTGTAGGTCATGTATTAAAATAATTGACTCTTTTTCATTTCATGTTTGTTTGAAACTTAAAATTTGCAATCAGCTAAGTTTTATTTCCACCAGAATCATACTGCACTAAATGAGGCCATTCAACCCATCATGCGCATAACCAGGTCTTTTAAAGAGCTTTCCAATTTTGTCCTGCTGTCTTGCCTATAAATCCCTTCTTTTTGAAGTTCTTTTTTCACAACCATTGAAGTAACTTGACACACTGAGCATCCAGTGTTTTTGTTTAGTGTTTGAACATTTGAAGCTGACAGGAGATGAGAAATGGTCCAAACCAGCTGTAATCATTCCCTTTCTTGTGTTATGAGTAACATTGAGCTAGCCTGAAGCCACTAGTCTGCTATTAATTTCATCTTTTAAGAATCCCATTTGTAAACAGTAAAGCTATTCATTATGTTTTGGGCTCTCCTCACTAAATCAGCAAATTGGATAATTATTACATATGACAGTAGTTTGAGATACAAGGCTAATTTTGGCAATGGAATGTTGTATTAAGAAATTGCAACACGCTTCTAATCGGCAAATAGACGATTCTATAATAGTCTGATTTAAATAAATTCCTATGAATGGAATTCCTCATTTTTACTTTAGCCAGAAGCAATATAAAACTTCATTTTAGGGTATTTGCAGAATAGAGGCACGTTGTGGTATTTATTTGTTTCAATAGAATGCCAAGCCATTTTCAAAGTCACTTTTACAAATATATCATATATCAGGTTTAGGAGCCTGAAAGTCAGGGACATTCTAAATAATTCTACTTATAAATTGCTCTGGCAAGTGTCTCTTCTCAAAGCATCAGCAAGTGTCTCAAAGCAATATTGATTCATGTTTAGGAAGAGTCATACATACCATCAGACTCACTTGTAATGTTATAAATAAGGGACAAGTCACTAATTGAATGTAAAACATTTAATTCTTCTAATCCAAGTTGGCAAATGCTCTAACAACTCACACTGATTAGGATTTCATGCTTGCAAAGTCTATCGCTGCCTTCCAGTTATGGCTTCCGATTGTGTGATAGTAAAAAGAAGCCACATAATCAGAAATCCAATGAAGTCTCAATTCCTATCAGCCATTTCCCACAAGTCTGCATTTGTATATCTTTATCAGAATATTCCATTACCTTCAGGACAGCAAGAATTATTAACTAGCACTTTATTTTCCATTATATTTTTGAATATATCTAATTTTATATATTTATAATTGAGCACCTTGAAATTATTAGCAGATTCATGTGGTTTTTGGTTATGATCTGTTGTACTTCAGTATTGTGTCATGTTGTGGACTAACTAAAGGAATGGTTAGAAGAAACAGTAGCATACTACAGACCATGGTAATGTTCACTGTTTTGTCAGGATAGTTAACTTCGGTAAAAAAGAATGAAGACATCAGTTAGACTTTTTAATCATGAGTTTATTATTTTCTATATAAAAATATTGGAGAAAATGCTAAATGAACTAGAAAGAGATGTGGAACTGAAGGGCAAGGTGTTCAGAGGTTTTCTCAATGCTTACTAGTTAAGATAGATTCTTCTTTCTGATGCATCCCTCGTCATTACATTTGACTGAATGCGAAATCTTATTACCCTGAAACATTCCCTTTACATAAAGAAAGAAATCTGTGATTATAACAGGAAGGGACAAAGTAACTCAAAACATTTCACTGCACGATTCTTCGAGAGTGGGCGCAGAGACCAGGGTAAAGTTACATTTATTCAGTTTTTGACCGGGGTCTAAAAAATTTACAGGGGGTCAGAGGCACCTGGACATTTAGATTTATGCCTGGCCATTGGGAATCAAAATGAAACAGCAGAATAACATCACGGAGGGATGATGAGGAGAGTGATTGTGGGAGTGGGAGAGATCTGTCTCTGGCACAATCAATGTAAGTAATCAATGTTTGCTTCAATATGTTGCATAAACAAACCGCTCCTTACATACTGTTATTCTTATAATTCACCCTGTCAAAAGCTGCCTCCGTAAAACTTCAAAACATCATGCTTGACATTGCTTCGATATTTCAATACTGAGTAAAAGTTTCTGCTTCCTACTACCAGAACATTCCATCTTTGGTTGGAGGGGAGAGTCCAGCAAAGATTAGTAATCTGTGTAGAAATCCAGGTTTGCTGTTAATCCTAAAATGAATTCTGGGAGCTGTAAAGCACAAATGCATCTCAGAGTTTATGAGCTTACTGATTTTCTGATTCTCTTCATGTAGCTGGGACGTCCTGAATGCAGAATTCTCACAGTAGCAGATTTCCAATGCAAAATATTATTAGAGATGTGCCAAATATACAAAGTATTATGAAATGATGAACATTACACTTTTGTTGCAAATGGTTTAAGTAATGCATGACTCTTTTTAAAAAAAGATGTGGCTTATTTTCAGCAGCATTTGTGAATCTTCAGAAGGCAGGTGGTAAGGTACCACACAAGAGGTTGCTAAATAAAATTGCATGGATTCTGAGCCAATTTATGGTATTCAAATGGAATTTTTGGGAAGGAGTGTGGAAACATCTTCAGCTGCTTCATCAGTGACCTTCCCTCCATCACAAGGTCAGAAGGTGGTCACCAATGTTCAGCTGCATTCACAAGGCCTCAGATACTGAAACAGTCCATTTCCAAATGCAGCAAGACCTTTGTTAATATCTAGGCTTAGGCTGAGAAGTGGCAAGTAACATTTATGCCACACAACTGCCAGGCCTTGGCCACCAGCAATAAGAGATAATCTAATCACCGCCCTCAACATTCATTGGATTACCACCATTGAAGCTATCACAATCAACATCTTGGAAGTTACAACTGACTAGAAACTGAATCAGACCAGTCTCATAAACACCGTGGTTACAACATCAGGTGAGTGACTGTGAATTGTGCAGCAAGGAACTCACCTTGAGAGGACAGCGTGAGATTAAGGTATTGAGCTCAATGATCAGCTATGATCATATTGAATGGCAGAGCAGACTTAAGGAGTTGAATTGCCTATTCCTGGACCTATCTTCTCTGTTTACTTCCTGACTCCCCAAAGCCTGTCCACCATCTAAAAGGCACAAGGCAGGAGCATGGGAATACTACCCGCTTGCTTGGATGAGTGCGGTTCCAACAACAATCAAGGAAAGCACAACACTATCAAGGACAAAGCAGTCCCACTTGTTTGGTACCGCATCTATCACCGTCAACATTCGCTCCCTCAACAACTGATACACAGGAGGAGCAGCATTGTGTACCATTTACAAGATGCACAGCAGTAACTTCAACAGCACTTTCCAAACCCATGGAAGATGAGGGCAGCATCTGGGTCAAAATCCTGGAACTCACTTCTGCACAGCACTGTGGGTGCTCTTATCTGGCATGAACTACAATGGTCCTAAATGCAACTCACCACCATGTTTTGCAGGGTATAGTAAGTGGAGATGGGTAATAAATGCTGGCCCAGCCAGTGATGCCTGCATTTCATAAACAATACTTTAAAAAATTGTTGAGCTGCAAGGGCATTTTCAAGTAGCACTAAATGATACCCTCTAGCTGTTCAGCTTTCCAATCTACATAAGACACTGGAAGTGTTCTAAAATAATTCTTAGATTGCAGATATCACTGGCAAGGTGAATGCTTTGCCCAAGCAAGTTATCTTTTGAGAATGTTTTGGTGAGGGCCATATTTCAAACGCTGCATCATGATTGAGGAAGGCCCCCAAAATATTTCTAGCTATGGAGGTCCAGGATCTTAACCTAATGACCTAAGGAAGTGATGGAATTTCCGTGCACATTCAGCCTTTATGCTAGGTGGTGCAGGCAACAGAATTTAGAAGGCGCTGCTAAAGAAGCCTTGATATATTGCTGCCATACATTGTATAGTAGGACATACTAGAGCTCCTACCCGTGTGACAGTGGTGGAGACCGCTGATGTTTGCAGTGGTGGAGAGGATTCTTGAGTGTCACAAGTTGTGTAGAGATTATCCCAATCCATTTGACTTGCATCCAGTTGGTGCTACAGAGGCTTTGAGGTGTTAGGTGCTGACACTCAGGATCCCCAATCTCTTCCTTTGGAAATAGAAAGAAGAACGGCCATGTTTATGTAGGATACTAATCTTGGAAATATAATGAATTTTGCAAACACTAGAAAATTGCAAACAGACATGGGTTAGTGGGTAGAACATTAGCAGATATAGGTTAACAGAAGATAATACGTGCCTGTGCCTGTGCCTGTTCTATGGAATAGGGTCAGAGTTAAATATAGGGAATTAGGGACTGGCAAATCATTAAAAATGACAAGTACAAAATGCAATCAGAAAGGCTAATGAGATGCATGGTTTCATCAGAAGAGTTAGGAATATGAAATTAAGGAAGTACAATGATACTCACAGATGGTATTGTCCAGGCTCCATCTGGATATGAGAAGGAATCTTTCCAGACCCTGAACAAGGCAGACTACCATAAAAAATCTGGGAGAATCACCTAAGAAGTTGAATGAGTTGGAAATAAGAAATTGCATTGTCCAACTAAGTTCCAGACATTGAGATGCAATTCTTGCTCTCGTGGTAGGAGGCTGATTAACAGGATTATTGCTTATTATCTCCTTAATCTCACCTCATTGACACACACATTCCCATTCTCCCACACACCAGATAGAAACCAAACACCAAGAATTCCCAACATGAAAGTCAGAGTGGGTACCTGGCGACTCCAGATCACCTTCAACTCTGGACTGGCAGGGCTTGTCTGGGTTCACAATGGCCTCTTAAAGATAGCACCAATGCCAAGGACACCAGTATATCCGGGGTGATCTGGTGGAGGTGAATACCTCTAACTATGGTGCGTGGAAGCATTGGGATAGCATCAAACAAGAGGGGTGCTGTAGCAGCGTGTAGGAGCTAATGAGGTGACTTTGAAATGATAACACAAGAAACTCATTCAGCCTCACAGAAAGAAACCTTCCAGGAACCTGTTCACACGACTGTCTGGAGAGAGTCCAGCAACAACATACGAGAGTAATACCCAATAAGCGGGAAACATGTTGTCAGAAAACCTGGATGGACAAAGTAATATTCCCTAGAGGTGACGAGGTTAGGAGATGATGTGATCAAGATGTTTAAATAATGAAGGGGATTGCATGACTATTTCCTTCAGTTCTGAAATCCAGAACACAAGCGTATAATGTTATCATTTAACTGGATTGGTGTAAAAACTGAAAGAACTGCGGATGCTGTAAATCAGAAGCAAAAACAAAGTTGCTGGAAAAGCTCAGCAGGTCTGGCAGCATCTGTGAGGAGAAAACAGAGTTAACTTTTCGGATCCGGTGACCCTTCCTCAGAACTGATGGATTGGTGTAAAGTTAACCTCAGAATCTAACTCTTTGCACAGAAGTTTATGCAAATTTGTAACATGAGGCCGCAGACTCAAAATTAATTGGGGTGATTCATGGAGAGATGTTGCTTGCTTTTCGGGAATGAAAAACATAACGGTGCCATGCCTAACAAATCGCTGGAGCAAGCAAGGAGCAAATTTTGCCTAGTCCTAGAAATACCAATATGCAAAGTATGGCACATTCTGGTCCACTTTCAATAAGGCTACATAGAAAGGCAGTTAATATTTAAGGCTACTTAGAAAGGCAGTTAATGAAGAGTTAGGTCAAATCTCATTTTTGAAGTAATATGAATTTCACAGCCAGCACTAATTATGACTGTCTCCACTTTCACCAGAGACATTTAACTGGTAGGGCTATATTAGAATCTTTTCCTTGTACTGGAGGGGAATACATAGCCTCCACACACCCACATTCACCCTTCAGACAGAATGTAGCTTCTTACGTTAGAAATATCGCTTTTTGCTTGATTTTAAAGAGTTTTTTTCACTTCACAATTCATGGATTTTTATTCAATAATAAGGGAAATAGATTGACACTTAGAATTTCAGACACCAAAGAGTTGTATCATAAAATCAGTCACCCACATCTAACTGTCCACCAACCCCCAGTTTACAAAGTCACTCTAACCCTCGAGCCCTGCGGACAGACACAATGGGTGGAATTTAATGCCCTCAGGAGCAGTCTAGGAGGCAAGGAGGGAGCATCATTAAATCCGGTGGGAAAGTGAAGAAACCTCTGGCCTCATCCGACTGGGTTCCACTGGGGACACTCGTTCCTACTTTCCCTCCCAGGCCTCTTGCAGTTCTGCTGGTGACCACTGCTCGTGGTGGTGCTGCTGGTACTGAAGAGTGCTGGCCTCAGAGTGTCTCAGCAGCTCTTGGAGGAGGGGCATTCATTTGAAAACTCTAGGAAAGCCTGATGACAAATAGCAGGCTGCCTGATTAGATTTAAGTCTCTTCACAGTTCCAGAAACAGTAGCAGTGAGATTGCCAGCAGTTTGTCAGCTGCTGGATAGGCCCATCAACATGGCCATAAAATCCAGCCCAATGAACCCAATCAACTCCCTATTTTTTTCACAGATCGACTTGCAAAGGAATTCAGTGTGGCATTCCTTTCCCTCTCTCTGAAGTAATTAGATTGTTACTCCCTTAATCTCCCAGGTCTTGCACATTTTACAATATACAATCCCTTGAAAATTAATGGTTGTGGTTTTCCCTACATCGCCTTACAACAAAATCAAGCCTGATTTTCTCTCTGTCCCCTCTCTTCCTTTCCTATCTGTAGCTCAGCTGCCTACTTTCGATTTCTTTGGCTGTATCTGTTTCAATCTCTTGCATTAATCCCCCTTCATCTCTTATTCAATTGACATCAACCTCCCATCTCTCATCTCCCAGTCCATCTGGTAACCAAATTCTCTGGGCTCCTGCTAGCATTAATTCCAGTCATTGTCAGGTCTCTGTGTACTGTAGACAGAAACTCTTGGTCTCATGCCAATTCCTGCTTATAATGAAGGTCCCATCGCCAAATTCTAGCCTAATACTAGCAGAGGCACAGAAAGACTCGAGAAAGAGCTGGCTAGAACAAATTGCAGACAGGTTCAGTTTGAGGTGTCACTGGCAGTGGGGTGTGGGTGAGGGGTGGTGGTGGAGCGGGCTGGGGAAGCAGGCCCAGTCTGCAATGACTTTAACTTTTAACAATTGTATCAGTGTGAAATTCCGATGTTTGAAATGCATATGTATAACAGAGAACAAAAAGAGGCTCAGCAGAAGGGACAGAAATAATGGAGGTGGAATCATCTGACGTGTTAAATAAGCTTACAGATTTTGAACAAATTGCCAAAATGAGCAAATGCTATAGCTCAGAGTGACTTCACGCCAATGATATTTGCAGAATTTCAGCAGTGGATACACATATTAGTCATCTAATTGCTTGGCTGACCGGGAGAAAGAGTAGAACTGAAATAATTAGAAATTGCCTTTCGTGTTTTCCCCACTGGGCTCCTCTCACCCCCAGCCCTGCCAGTTAATGCAGGAGCCTACAGGCTGCCTCTCCCCTCAGATAAACCCCAGTCATCCCATCGTCACCAACCTCAAGTGGTTTCTGTTCTCTCCTTCTCTCACCTGGCTTCCCAACTTCGCCCAGTGATCCTGCCCAGGTGTTTTCCTCAGCCAGATCCGTCAATTCTACTCCATTTGTCTTATTCCTTTATTTTCCCCTAAACCATTTCACCTTGCTACTCTCTCTTTCTCCCTTCAAGTGCCATTTAAAAAAATGTCTTTTCAACTGTGCATTCCACAACTGATGTGGAATTTTTGTAGCCTTGTAATGTGAAACCTGAAATATACAGATGATACCTGACCAGAACAGATCTGATCTTTGTGAATTTGTTTGAATAACCAAGCTACCCTTTTGGAGAGAATAGATACTCCTTTAGATCTGGACCCAGGACACCGTTGATGGAGTAAGGGTGATCTTTGGTGGAAGTCGGCTGTCCTCTGAGATTGCTAAAAGTAGGTGCAAATGTAAATAAAAAGTGCAGAAACCCATTTTTATCAAAATCATTGGAGCAGTCAATAGACCTGTTAAAATCAACCATCAAAACTATCAAAGAGGATCTTTCAAACATGCTATCAAGCAGTTAAAAAATTCAAATTAAATGCCCTTGCTTTAGATCTTTGATAAAAATGTCTGCAGTAATGAAAAAAAGACTGCTTGCTATTTCACTCTCTCTGTTGATTTCATAAGCAGTAGGTGTCTGCCATTTAACATTTTGATTGACAGTTACAAGCGGTTATAAATTCTTGTGTAACTATGTGTATAACTATAAATGAATTACAATGCCATTGTTATAAAAGATGTGTACTTGAATGAAATGTGTGTTTTTATAATTGTGCTATGCAGTTGAAGGCTGTAAATGTATTAATGATTATATCAATTTAATGATACCTGCAATAGACATTTAGAACTTTATTTAATGGAGTTTCTTTTATCTCATCTCTGCATAGGTCCTAAGGGTATATCTGTGTTCGTTACTAGGTTGATTAGCTGGTATGTACAAGGGTAAAGGATGGTGTATGGGAGACATGGGTTGACATGAAGCTGACTAGAGACTATAAAGGCCTATTGGAGGTAGGTAAAGGGACATAGGTTGGCATTAAAGGAATAAGGTGGAATGGGTTAGAAAGGACGAGGGCATATGAGGGATGAGGGATGAGGGATTGTTTTTGTTTGTTTTTATTAAACTTCAGTGCAGTGCTGGTACACCCACAGCACCTTGTCTCCACACCTGATACCCTCTACTCGGATTGTGGAGTCACCCAATCCAATTTCATGGGAACATGCCACCCTAAATGAAAATCCAACCTTCCAGGTCATTTTTATTTTCCAAATCATATTTACAGAGTTGTGTGTTACCCTGACTCTATGCTCTCAAACCTGGAGTGAAAATCCAGGCCTCAGTGTGGCTGTCCCTCTTGTAAAGAATTGCATGACGTTTCCCTAGATGTGGCAGACTTTTACAATACAAGTAGTTCACAAAATTGTATAAGTATTGATCTCATAACTGGATAGCTCCAGGGCTATATTCTGTGCTCATACCAACTTGCCTAACATGATCTTCTTCATTATTTTTGATTCTCTTGTATCTTTTTGCATTCTGGTTTTCTCTTCTTGGATGTTAAACCTTTGCTTTTCAGGAATCTGGAAAGTAGAGCTGCCAAGAGCTAAGGATTTTCATCTGACTGTCACTGACCAGAGGGAATATTCATTAGACCTCAGTCAGCTTCCAGGACGGAGTGTGGTGTTGAGTGAAGGGACAGACGGATGGAGGAGAGGAAACTTGTCAGAAATACCTATTTTCAACTCATCGGAGACGTACCCAAACTCATCAGACAGACAGATCTCATTTCCAGTTGAATCCTATCCAGTCTCACAAAAGCGTTTAACGTGTCAATTAATATAGAGACCTATCTACAAGGCCCACAACTGAGGCCGAAGCAGATATGGTTTACGAGGCAATGCGTTTCAGGTGGTTGTATCTCCATGACCCGCCAGCCCCAGGACCAAGATTTTGACAAACCATTGAATTTTCCAGACCACAGGAGGTGACCTGGGAAGGTCAACATAGGAGTTTTTAAACACATTTGAAAAGCGCTGTGTGACATAAAATGAGACGAAAAGCATTTATTTCAGAGAATCTTGATCTGTTTACCTATCTGTACAATTCTTGGGAACCCAAATCATTGTGTGTTCTTCAGAGAAATCAGCAGAATATTTTGGACCGCAGAGTTTGCCAGAACAGAGAGTTCCATATTAGGGAATACAAACCAGTCCAGATTTTGCAGATCATGCCTTTGCATATACCATATATTCACAACTATAATAAACCTTTATGAAAAACTCTACCTGGAATGTGGTGCTATTTCAGTAAAGAATAAAATAGAAAGTACTAATAATTGTGAAGTGTTCTACTGCCACCCACAGTTACAAAGTATAAACATCATCTAAAATGACTAGTTACAAGAGTGTCATTACAACAATAACTTTAGGACCTTGGATCCTGTTAATTGTAAGAATGAGCATATTCAGTGACCATTAATCATTTATTTTATTGATTCTAAATTACATCTAATGCAAAGTATTAAAAAGGTCAATCCAAATAAAATCATAATTATCAATTATAATACAATAGTCAAGGTGTCAGCCAGACTGAACAAAACTAAATATAAAGTTAAAATTACAAAGTAGTCAGCCCAGGAGAAACTGTATGAAGGGACTTGACCAACATGATTTTCTTCATTATTTTTGATTCTCTTGTTTTTGTTTTGCATTCTGGTTTTCCTTTCTTGGATGCTAACCCTTTGCTTTTCAGGAATCTGGAAAGTAGAGCTGCCAAGAGCCAGGGATTTTCATTCTGGAGCTGAGTAGAGGAGTGGGGGTGAAGCCATTACTTCCTGTTAAGGTCACCTCAGGAAAGCATGACTGACCCCTGACTATCACGACACCAGCTCTCTCTAGAATGGTGCATTGGCAGTGGTCCAGTTTGGACACAAAAGATACTCAGTACTTTGGCTCAACAGCAAGCTCTGTGGTAGTGATTTGACAAACTGTATCATATGCAGTAGCATCAAAAAGATACAGGCCTCAATATCTACCTCCTTTTATGCAATCTTGTAGCCAGCTGCATTTTCACCAGAGATTAGAACACTATTTTTCACTGTCCAAAATTACATTTAGCATGAAGAGATTTTGTATTTCTGTAGGGCACAGGAACAAAAATCATTTACAGGTCCAGAAATAATTTGCTTGCCCCCCCACAAACTTTCATTTTTTAACTGTTGTTACAGACATTACATTCAGTAAAACATAGACCTTCTCTTGAGAAACCCTTTCGCCCACCAAATGGTCAATGACTATGGGCACAGTTCCATTTCATGTGGCATTGAGTGATAAGATTAGGTCTGTGGGCTATGGTGTTAGCTGTCAAATTAGAAAACAAGTGAGATGTGAGAAGAGGATAGAGTCAACTCTGTTGGTCCCAACTAGTGTCTGGCGACCCCTGCTGGAATTTCAGCATCTGTGGCTGTCAGGCGTGGAAATCATTTGGTGGCACTGACGCCTGGTCACCTGGTCAAATTGCTCGTTAAACCTCTACAATGGAGGCAAACATTTGGGGGGAGGTCTGGGGAGAGTAGAATTTGTGCCGGATAATATCACGGTCATTTAATGTTAATAGAATGTCATTGCAAGTTTTACCAATTTCTGCACTGACAGATCAGCACAAAAGTATCAAAGTATTTCATAAACAGTAATTATATATTGCAGAAAATGTAACTTGCAGCAGATTCTGGAAGACAAATTAAAATCATGTCTTCAGTTTCAATATTGGAGAAATAAGAGACGTGTTATCAAAGTTTTCCACCTGCAGTCATCAGGCCAAACACAAGAACAACAACAATTTATTCTGCAGAAGAAAAAGCAGCTGATTGGTTGGCAAGTTGATTCCAATTAGTCGAGGCATTGTCACGGAGGACAAAACAGGGAACTATTGGCTTCCAAGCTCCCTAGTAATTCAGAAACGAGCAAGGTGTGAATATGTTCCTTTTGTTTTGCAGAGAATATGGTGCTGCTTTGGATGTATTTGATTTCCAGCAAATTTGAACAGTCATGTTACAGCTAGGTTAACACACCTAAGGTGTGTCCAGCAAATACTTTCCAATTGCAGAATCACATCTGAGAATAGACATTTAGTTTTATGTTTTGCAAATATGGGCTAGTTGAACATAATCTATACACTACATAATATGAACAACCAAAGGAATTCACTGTTTGATTTAATTAGCCAATTGTTGGCATGTATGGCCTACCTACCGGCTATTGCATGGCCACTGCAAATAAAAGGATTATCTACACCTTTTCTGAATTACTGAGAGCTTGGAGAGCCTTTCATTCCTATTTGATTTCTCTATGGAAATGCCTCAACCAATCGGACTCAATTTGCCAACTAAACAGTATCCTATCCTCCTGGCATATAATTTGTTGATCATCTGAAATTAGGTGTTATTGTGTTTGTCCTGATAAGTGCAAACTGAAAAGCTTCAGCAGCATGCCTCTCTACTTAGCAATTTTCCTGTTCTGTAACGCCAAGCAAATATTTTCATTTAGCACGTTTGCTGAGCAAGTACTTTCATTTAGCTTGTTTTTAAATTGTTTGGAGTAATGATTGGAGAGAGCATTGGGAAAGTGTTAAATCTTAGTGATAAAGAGACAAATCTGCTAATGCTGAAAATCTATAGTCAAAAGAGAAAATGACTGACATGTATTACTAAATATCAAGTTTCGGCAGTTATATAATGGAGTGAATGTGATGTAAAGCTTGTTGATTTCTCAAACCCCAAAAACAAGACTGGTTTTGAAACAGGAAAGGAGTACCAATAGTTCATCTGCGGTTATGACTACAAACCTAAAAGTGGCGACATGAGGAGCTCACCGAGGCAACGATCAGCAGATACGTTTGACTGTCATGGAGTGCTTAATAGGACATGTCTTTAATTTTGTGACTTCTTGATCTCACACCATATTGAAACATCTCACAAAGTGCTCAGGTCTCCAAATGTTTAATTATTCAGCGGCTTGACTCTAAACAAAAGGTGATTTTTTTTGTTATTGTATTAGTCCCTAATAAACCTCAAATAAACTTATCTTCTTTTAATCTAGTGTAATATCTTCTGTGTTGGATAGAATCTATAATGTACGTTAACTATTTCTATTAATATTAAAAGTGCATTAAAAGGAAAGTTTAATTCATGAAAAATATGTTTTTTCATTTATTTCTTCTTTTCTTGACACTATGATTTAAATATCTGATAATTTTCAGTAGGTCTGGATTTAGCAGCATACCTTTTTGGTGACTGATACAGAGGAATATGCAAAGCATTAGGTGAAAGTGCAGGGAAAAAGGCCAACTGTTGAGAACACTGAGGAAATCTGCAGTTTTTCTTTACGTATCATCAGCTGATCTCAGCAAGCCAGTCGGTAATGGGCAGTGGGCCATATTCTATGTCCCCAGTGTAAACGCCGAGGTCAAGGGATTAGACAGATCAAAGGAATGCCAGCCATCTTCCTGCCAGCTGTTTCTGTTAGTCAGCGCAGACAGACAGAACAGCAGTGAGGAAATAAGAAAGACTGGAAAGAAAAGGAATTAATTGTTCTCAGGCTGAGAAAGGAAGCCTTTCACCGAGGTAATCGCAGGATATGGAAGGGAAAGAAATGTAGAAAATCGAATCAGGATGAAATATACAGTCATGAGAATCAAAGTGGAACCACTTGGACATTAAAGGCCAGCATGTGTTGGATTATAGAAGCAGTTTTCTAACATAGTTTCTGGCCTCCCACCTCAGTATATTGTATCCTGTTGAAGATTGTCCTAGGGCTTTAATAACATGAACAGTAACACTTTTAAAGGATTGGATTTTGGGCTCCAGGGATCCTAAATAACCCTCAGCACACAGTAAATAAACTACCTTATTTTAGAAAGGAGAGTCTTTAGATGCCCATGATATAGTGTTGAAAATAATCATTTCCAAAGAAAAGTTAAAAATACAGGTACAAACACTGAATAAAACTAAAAATACTGAATAAATCTTATGTGCCAATTTAGAATGTTAGTAGGATGTCGTTACAGAAAAGTTGGAACAGCACAAAAGCTAATTAAAAAGTGTTAAAACATCCCATCAACTTGTGTCCACAGCTACAAATTTTAAAAAAGCTAAAGTTAGAAAAGATCTTTATGAAAGATACAAAATGAACTGACCTGTTAAAGCTGTCATATCTCAGTGCAGTTGTACCTATACCTTCCCTAGAGAAGACTATCACTTGCAAAGCAACTTCTGTCCCTGTATCTGCCAAGCATCATTTTAATCACTGGAGCCTAAATTAAGTCCTTTAAAGATATTGTTAGGTCATAATAGATGCTGCGTAATTGGATTCCCTCAGATTTGACAGCAGAATAATTTATTGCTATGAGTGGGGTAAGACATTAATTTTCACCAACTGTATTTATAGATAAAATTGAGGCTATTTACATGAAAATAATGAGACATAATCAAAAGATTATATAAATATACTGTTCATTAATGAAGAAATTTGGACAGGAAAAGCAAAGACTTAAAAGAAAGCCGTTTTCTTTGTTCCCTGCAGTATAAAAATGTTCTAAGGAAATTGTACACAAAATTACTGGTGCTCAACTATAAATGCAGAATTAAAATATATTCTTTTCATTTATTTATCCATTGCATTCATTTATTTATTTCACTTTTGTTGTATTCTGGAGAGTTAAAACATAGTGTCAACAACAACAGAAATCTTCATATTCTAAAACAAGGCCACTTTAGGAATCTGAGATACCAAGGTGTAGAGCTGGATGAACACAGCAAGCCAAGCAGCATCAGGGGAGCAGGAAGGCTGACGTTTCGGGCCTAGACCTTTCTTCAGAAATGGGCTTCGCAATGGGGTTAAAATTATTTCAGAGATAGTAGGAACTGCAGATGCTGGAGAATCTGAGATTCTCTTTAGGAATACTGTGTTCAATTCTGGTCTCCCTGCTATAGGAAAGATGTTGCTAAACTTGAAAGTGTTCGGAAAAGATTAACAAGGATATTGCCAGCGTTGGAGGGTTTGAGCTATAGGGAGAGGTTGAATAAGCTTGGGCTATTTTCTCTGGAGCGTATGAAGCTGAGGGGTGACCTTATAGAAGGTTATAAAATCATGAGGGGCATGGATAGGGTGAATAGTCAAGGTCTTTTCCACAGGATAGGACGATCCAAAACTAGAGGGCATAGGCTTAAGGTGAGAGGGGAAAGATTTAAAAGGGACCTAAGGGGCAACTTTTTCACACAGAGGGTGGTACGTGTATGAAATGAACTGCCAGAGGAGGTGGTGGAGGCTGATACAATTACAGTTAAAAGTCATTTGGATAGGTATATAAATAGGAAGGGTTTAGAGGGATATGGGCCAAATGCTGGAAAATGGGGCTAGATTTATTTAGGGTATCTGGTCGGTATGGACGACTTGGACTGGGGGTTCTGTTTCCATGCTGTATATCTCTATGACTATGACTCTATAACAAGATTCAATAAAAAGTCTCATCATTTGTGGGTGGCAACTACATTTTCGTGATTGTTTGGAACCAAGCTTAAATAGATTAACAACTGGACTCAGTTAAATTAATCCGTGTTCTGTTTATGTTCGTTTTCATGCAGGCCTGAAGTTATTCATTAAGAGAGATTGGAATGAAAAATCACATTTTTGGGAGAGTTTAAACAGCAATTAGCCCCTGAATTATCATGTCTCAGAGGATTTGTTCTCCTATGAAATATAGTCTATCCCCAGATAGAAAAACCAGAGCAGTTTGCAGTAGAAAATCGCCACCTGCTGGATTAAAGTAACAGTCCACTAAATATTCTCATTGGAGAGAATATGGTCAAGAAATTAACCAATCATAATATATTTATCCGTAGAATTTAACTTATTGTGTCTACAACAGTTAAGTGATTCCACAGAAAATCATCTTATTGGTCTATCTACTGGACTTGATGATTCAAACCTAACTTCTGAGCTGAATCAATCAAATATCTCACTGACTACTAAATAGCATCTGGTCTGAAAACTCTTAAATTCTGAGAATACAACCACAAATTGAGTGTTTTTTGTTTCAAAACTCATCTAGAATGTCATTCATTATATTGATTAAAAACAATGCTGCCTGTAACTTACAGTGGCAGCAATGAGACCAGAAGAAATAGAACAAGACCACGTTTTGCCAGTTTCCTCCTGGTCTGGAGTAGCATTGGATTATGCAGCTTGCTTTTTCATAACCAATTTTTTCCTGAAATAATGCAGGATTTACATCACCAAATGCAGGGTAATGCACCCTTGTCTCTATATTTACCTCTGAATTCCACTCTGCATGTATTCAGCTCATATAAAATGTCTATTAAAGGCCAGCAACAATTCCTTAAAGCTGAACTAGTAAAAATTTTATTGCTTCATTCAAACTCATAAAACTGGATCTAATATTTGGTGACATAATTCAGGTGTTCAAAATCAGATTAGATCGAAAGACACCCATTGTAGGAAAGGCTGAGATCTCAAGGACAGAAGTTTAAGATGACTGGCAGAAAAACTAACAGCAGGATCAGGAAGGAAATTTTTATACAGTAAGTGGTTGCAATTTGGAATGCTCTACACTAAAATATGCTGGAGTCATACTCAACCACAGCTCATAAAATGGAATTGGTTAAGAACCTTAAGAATAAATATTTGCAGATCTACAAAGAGAGGACAAGAGAGTGAGACAAGCTGGGTTCAATTTTTATCCCAAGGTCTAAGTGGATTTAGGGGCAAGTATGTTGATACTTTTTAATCACCAGCTTGCAATCATGCCAGTATATGCCCACCTCCAACCTATGTTCTCTTTTTGTGGAGATGGGCTCTGGACTGGGACTGGGGACTGATGACGACTACAGCATTAAACGGTTAAAGTTCCTATTGAAAGTGCTCTTCAAGTGCTGTCTGGATTTTCTAGGTGGTGGGCAGGTCACCCCCAAATTCCCACGTCCCATCACAATGTCGCTGGAGGAATAGCTTGCAACATCCTGGTGGCAAGACCTTGGGGGTGAGGTATGGTGGTGGTGTTGCTGCAGGCACCTTCTGCAAAGCAACCCAGCATGGAAATGCTGACCTATAAGAGACAGTGTTTGCAAGGCATCTTGTGAAGGGAGCACCACCTCTGTAATGATCATATGGCAGCTGCGGACACAGGCATGATTTTAAAGTGAAAAGCAGCAGGTTCAGAGGAGTAACTTATTCACTTGGAAGGCTGGGGTTCTGGAATGCACTGCCTGGGATGGTCGTTGAGGTAGCAAGCCTCATAACCTTTAAAAAGTATTTGGATAAGCACTTGAAGGGTCATAACATTCAAGGCTTCTAGACCAAGATGGCAGTGGAGTAGGATGATTCAGCCAGAGCTTGTCCACTCCTCCACTTCTGTCTTGTTTTTCTGTCTTTCATTTCTCTTGGTGTTTCTTTTCTTCTTGACTCCCGGCCTCAGACGGACTCGGCACGTGTCCTCTAGTGCCAAAGTCCAAATCTCCTGATGGGACTACAGGCTGTTCAGGCCCTTACAAACTCCTATTGGCCCTCCTGGTTGTGGATTCAGCCTGGCAAACTTAATTGGAATTGGCCAAACTTTCCATCACAGCCACTTCCGGATTCCTGATCCAGAATTCAGCCCAGAGTCAGGTAGGGTGCCTGGAACTAAAATTCAGCCTGTGGAATTGCTCTTCCAGAAAGCCAACATGGACTTAATCCTATGTTGCAACATTTCTATGATCCTTGCACTGCTGTCTTTTCATTGGCAGGAGAGGGACCACTGAGGATGTTTCTCTACCTCTTTAGTAGTCTGTTCACACCCACCATTATCCATTGCCTGGCACTTCCATGTATTGGGAAGGAAACATTTTGTGGTTTAATTTCAATAGGGAAGCAAAGGCAGAATTCTGTTGCTTGTTGCAAACTTAACTGTCAACAGCACAGGGACTACAAAGTAGCAGTCAAGTGTAATAAACGTCCTCAACTTCTGCCATTCTGGATGCTTTCATATTCCCATAGGAGACATCCACAATATCAATTCACAATGCACAGATGTACCAAGCAATTGCTTGATTTTTTTCACCAGCATGTACACCTTGGTGTCAGAAACAGAACAGTAAAATGATACTGCTATGGGGTTCTCTTGCAAGAAATAATTAACAATTAATCGCTATCAAAACATGAATGTAGATTAATGCACTTGTGTCATGTATCTGCATATAGGCATCATGAAACATAATGTAAATGATTGAATAACTCACAGAACTCTTGCAGAACAGAAACATCAAAGTACCATGATGATCATTATTTAATACTTCAAAATGTTGCATCCAAAGGGGTCTAATTATGGAGGAGGTGGGAGTATGAAAGTCACCTATAGCAATGCACAATAATGACATCAGCCAGCTGATGTGGCTGCAGATAAAAGCTTTTCAGCCATTTAAACAAAAACAAACCTGCACACCACATGGAGGCGATCAAAACACTGGCTCTACTGTCCCTATCTTCCCTACCCAAAATACTAGAAAAACATTTCTTTACCATTGATCATTCCTCATTCTGCACCAATTGACAAAGTTGAAATTACGTCCCTTCATTTTATTTCTCTAAAATTTATTGAGTGGAAATGTGGCCAATCAATCATTTCCCTTGTTGTGGGTCTTTTAGAACCTGATTTTATGGTCTTGGTAATTCCCAAATGGTAAGGACAAGGCATTGCCTGCTCATGGAAGAATCTGGAGGTTGAGGATGACCTCTAGATCCTAGCATTGGGTCACGAGAAACCCCTGTTGGGTTTATTGCCCCTTCAATTGCCTATTCACCTTTGTAGTTGGTTGCAAAATTGATCAGCTTCAGTACTACCTTGAGGGAACAACCACTAAAACCTGCTCCATTACACCGGAGCAATTCTCACCATCCTTCTGCTGCTTAGCACTCACGTGCCATGGTAATTGATCTAGATGGGAGCAGACTTCCAAACAGCTGTGATGATTTATTAATGGTTTTGTGTTCTGTGCTCACAGGGCCACAGTTTTGTGGGCTGTTGTCTTTGTTGAAGTGCCCATAAGATGGCTGCCTGCAGTATGAGCACTGCATGGAAAAGGTCACATGATTATAACAAGGACTTTTATACATAGTTACATTTCTATCCACTCTCCATCTGATGTTCCAGCCAAATGAGCCATTTTACAAGCAGAAAGAATACTGGAGGAAATCAGCAGCTCTGACGATAAGTAGTATTAACATTATGAGTCTGATATGGTTCTTCTTTTATTTGAATGAACCATTAGAGATTGGAATGAGGATTCAAATAGGCTCTCATTATGTTCAGGCATACTCCTGTCATAACAACATTAGGAGCAGAAATAGGCCATTCAGTCCATTGAGTCTGCTGTGCCATTCAATGAGATCATGGCTGATAATCCTCAACTCCACTTTCCTGCCTTTTCCCCACAACCCTTGATTCCCTTACTGATCAGTTGTGATTTTTATTTTCTACTCATACCAAACTGAATGAACCTCTTTCTAGCTCAGATGGCGATCACTTCTTAAAAGGGGGACAACTATATGCCATTAATCAGGACCAGTGTGGTTTTCTTGAACTAGTTCTCCCAAGGACCTAAAGGAATCAGAGAATCACGGAAACTTTCCAAATTTTTTGGACTATAATTGATCAGGATTTACCTGATTTTTCGTCTCTTCCAAGTGATTACATAACTTTTAGGCACAAGTTTAGGAATTTAGGAACAGAAAATTTACAGCATCATTTCTGCACTGGTTGAAAAAAGCTGGCCATTCTGCTTTTCAGTCCCTAGTCCATGATCTTGTGGCTAACAGCACTGCATATCTAAATATTTTTCTTAAATTATCATGAGGACTTCTGCTTCTCCTTCAGATGGTGAGTTCCAGACCACTAAAAAGCCATAGGTGAAAATAAATCTCCTAACCTCATTTTTACTCCTGCTAATTACTTCAAACCTACAGCCATGGTTGTTAACATCTTCACAAAAGAGGATATTGCTCCATCCTATCCACATTATTTAGGTCCATTAACTTTATACATCTCATTTAAATTTTCCCACTACCTCCCCTGTTCTAAATCCCCATCTATTCAAACATTCTGCATGGCTCAAAATTTCCACTCATGGCAACCTGCCTATAAATCTTCTCTGTACCTTCCCAGTGTGAAAATAAGAGGAACTGCTTCATTACTATAGCTATTCAGATCTAAAGATCTTTGCAAATTAGGTAATAATGCAAATTGTTCAGTCATCTTTTGTTGTCTGCTTAGTGTGAAAATTATACCTTTGAATTACATTTTGTAAAAGAATTAAACCATGTGTATAAATTCTTATAACACATTTCAAACACCATAATACAGACTAAGTGAATCTTTGTAGCCTTGGCTTGTATACTTGCTTCTAACTGCGTGAAACTACATTAGATTCTTCAGAACTAGTATACGTTCGTAAGGTGTCTGGATGTTGAGAACTCTCTTCCTTAGGAAGATAATAGATTTAGATTTAAAGCTAACACACAGCTGTCAATGGAAAAGAAGGGACGACTTAGCTGTTAGGGTATAAAAAAGATGGAGACACCCGGTTTGCAGTAGCAGCAAGGAAAAAGTAGATCCAAAAAGAAGCAATTACCTCTACTCAGGATCCAAAGAGGCCTGAACATGTTTTGGAAGTCCAAAGAGACAAGTGCTTAAGACAGAGTCAGAGTTAGTGAAGTTTACAGGTCAAATCCAGTTGCTGTATGCTCTGATGCCCATAGCCAGAATAGGAAGACCTGTTATGTTGTTTATTACCGCCTAGCTTACTTTATGGTTAATAAATATTTGCACTTCACCAGAATTGGGATTAAGTGCTGCCTAGTCAGCTATTCTGTGACAAACAAAATATACTCATCATAGTTGATGCTGCCCACAGTAGGCTGAATAAATAGAGTCCTTCACACAAATTCAATGCGACCATTGCAGCAATGGATTTAGTGAATTTCCCTTGTTCCATATCATATGTCTGCTGGCTCTTTATATATCATTGTTCTCTCCTCGTGATTCTATGGATCAGCATTTATGACAGTAATGTAAAATCCACTTATACATTAAAACTACTGTACTCAAATTTTGTACAATTTGCTTTTACAATAAGCAGTTAACTCTGAAATCAGTTGAATTGTCAGGTTGCTTACAGTAGGCCACAGTCAATAAACTAATTTATGTTATCCTGTTGTAGATTTTGCTGAATATGTTACTACACATTTTTATAAGGATCTCGTTATAAGCAGTTACAATGACAAAAATTGTCTTCAATTTTTTTTAAAATGGAAAATGTACTGAGTATAAATTAATACTTTTTTATTTTTGCTGAATAGTGTAACATTTGTGATGGCTAATACTTCTTATTCATTCACAGGATGAGGCTGTCACTGGCTTGGCCAACATTATTTATATAATTTTTATTTATTTATATAATATTTATTTAATAGCATACTCAAGAGTCAAACACATTGCTGTGGATCTGGTGTCACATGTAGGCCAGGCCAGATGAGGATGGCAGATGTCCTTCCCTAAAGGACTTTAGTGAACCAGACACATGTCATGAACAAAGAATGGTTTTGTGGTCATCATCAGACTCTTAATTCCATACATTTTTTTTTTATTGAATTCAAATGCCACCTTCTGCCATGGCAGGATTCAAAACCAGGGTCCCAAAATATCACCTGGGTCTCTGGATTAATACTCTAATGATAATACCACAAGGCCATATGTAGGACAGATTTAAAATTCAAAAGAGTAAACTTAGTCATTTAGTGAACAAACTACACAGCGATGCACAGAAAGAAATACAAATATTTTAAATCTCAAAAGGCAGGTTTTAGAAAAACAAAAGCTCATTTTATTTGACTAATAGCTGTCCATTTTACATGTCCATGCATACGCATCTGTTACGCACACATCACAGTTTAAAGTTAGTTTAATGAATGTTAAACTTACACTCGTACAAAATGAGTCAATGCAAACTTAAGTATTAACAAAACAGACTTGTACTATAATTTGTAGTCTGTTGTGCTAGGTACCTTTTTGTACAATAAAACATATATAGTTAATTTAACATCTCTTTCATTTTTAATGGCTGCACATGATGAAGCTGCGATAGGAAATGACCATTCGTGATGTTTTACATAGCATGAAAAGACCTTGTCATGCAGAAGCTGTATTAAATATTAATCAGTAGAAACAGAACAGAGATTTTCTTTGTCATTTTGGCCAAGTTACTTAATTTCCTTACACATACAAAGACACCCAACTTGGAATAGTAGCTGCCAATGTGCTCCATGACCATCCATTCAATCAAACGCAAAACAAAGTAAACACTTTTTCCACTGTTTATGTCCTTTTAGAGAATTTGGCACAGAAAATAACTTTAGCAATTTTTAAAGAGCAGGAACACATTTTAAAAAAACAAAGAAAAAGCAGTTGCATTCTTTAAACATTAAAAACATATCTGTGCATCTCAATCATTGCAGAATACTGTTTTCTGTAGCCAGTTTGTTGCTATGCTTTACTGCAACATTGTCTTAATTTGTTTGGAGGTAGTCTCATCATTCAAATGTTTGGTGGTGTACCTGGAAAGCAGAATGCCATATCTTTTAAACAATGTATCAGATTAAATGGGTTAACTTTAGTCATAAGGACATATTATATTACACACAGCTATTACAACAATCCAAATGGACAAAATAATCAGAGAACTTTATTAAACTCTCTATTTCACCTCATGCAGCAATGCCTGCATAGATCAGTGTTTTTTAGGAAAATTAGATGATTGTTAAAATCATGTATAGATCTGATAAGGAAGGCATTGAAAAATTGCTTTCCCTTGCTGCGTAAGTCCAAACTAGGTGCTAGAAATATATCCAACAGAGAATTTAGAACGAACTTCCTTGCCAAAAGACTAGTTTGAAGTAGGACTTACTATAGCAATGCATAGTCAAGATGAATAACATTATCGCCTTTAAGGGAAAGCTAACTAAACGTATGTGAGAGAATGGAATAAAAGAATACGTGGATAGGGTTTGATAAAGTAGAGCAGGAGTGGCTTGCAAGGAATATAAACACCAGAACAGAAAAATTGGGCAAATGGCCTGTTTCTGTAAATTCTACGCAGTCACACCAAATCACTTCTCAAAGACCAGCATAAAGAAGTTACAAGGCTTGATCAAAGTATTGTCATTCTGCCTTAAAAAAATCTTGCCCTGCAATTTGGAGGTTGCAAACTAGCACTCTATTTCAGGCCTCTCTTCAAAAACTTCCAAAAGTTCTCCCAAAGCTGTACTCATCTCCATACTTAAACCTGTCCCATCAGGATTCCAGGGATAACACGGTGTAGAGCTGGATGAACACAGTAGGCCAAGCAGCATCATAGGAGCAGGAAGGCTGACGTTTCGGGCCTAGACCCTTCTTCAGAAATGGGGGAGGGGAAGGGGGTTCTGAAATAAATAGAGAGAGGGGGGAGCCGGAAAGAAGATGGATAGAGGAGAAGATAGGTGGAGAGGAGACAGACCGGTCAAAGAGGCGGGGATGGAGCCAGTAAGGGTGAGTGTAGGTGGGGAGTTAGGGAGGGGATAGGTCAGTCCAGGGAGGACAGACAGGTCAAGGGGGCGGGATGAGGTTAGTAGGTAGGAGATGGGGGTGGGGCTTGAGGTGGGAGGACGGGAGAGGTGGGAGGAGGGGATAGGTGGGAGGAAGGACAGGTTAGGGAGGCAGGGACGAGCTGGGCTGGTTTTGGGATGCGGTAGTGGGAGGGGATATTTTGAAGCTTGTGAAATCCACATTGATACCATTGGGCTGCAGGGTTCCCAAGCGGAATAGGAGTTGCTGTTCATGCAACCTTCGGGTGGCATCGTTGTGGCACTGCAGGAGGCCCAGGATGGACATGTCGTCTGAGGAATGGGAGGGGGAGTTGAAATGGTTCGCGACTGGGAGGTGCAGTTGTTTAGTGCAAACTGAGCATAGATGTTCTGCAGAGCGGTCCCCAAGCCTCCGCTTGGTTTCCCCGATGTAGAGGAGGCGACAACGGGAACAGCAGATGCAGTATACCACATTAGCAGATGTGCAGGTGAACATCTGCTTGATGTGGAAAATCTTCTTGCGGCCTGGGATGGGGATGAGGGGGGAGGTGTAGGGGCAGGTGTAGCACTTCCTGCGGTTGCAGGGAAAAGTGCTAGGTGTGGTGGAGCTGGAGGGGAGTGTGGAGCCGACAAGGGAGTCACGGAGAGAGTGGTCCCTCCGGAAAGCAAATAAGGGTGGGGAGGGAAAATGTCTTTGGTGGTGGGGTTGGATTGCAGATGGCGGAAGTGTCGGAGGATGATGCGTTGGATCCGGAGGTTGGTGGGGTGGTACGTGAGGACGAGGGGGATTCTTTTTTGGTTGTTATTGCGGGGATGGGGTGTGAGGGATGAGTTGCGGGAAATGCGGGAGACACGGTCAAGGGCGTTCTCGGCCACGGGGGCGGGGGGGCGCGGGAGTTGAGGTCCTTGAAAAACGAGGACATCTGAGATGTACGGGAGTGGAATGCCTCATCCTGGGAGCAGATGCGGCGGAGGCGAAGGAATTGGGAATAGGGGATGGCATTTTTGCAGGAAGGTGGGTGGGAGGAGGTGTATTCTAGGTAGCTGTGGGAGTCGGTGGGCTTGAAATGGATATCAGTTTCTAGGTGGTTGCCCGAGATGGAGACAGAGAGGTCCAGGAAGGAGAGAGAGGTGTTAGAGATGGTCCAGGTGAACTTAAGGTTGGGGTGGAAGGTGTTGGTGAAGTGGATGAACTGTTCGAGCTCCTCGTGTGAGCATGAGGCAGCGCCGATACAGTCATCAATGTAACAGAGGAAGAGGTGGGGTTTAGGGCCAGTGTAGGTACGGAAGAGGGATTGTTCCACGTGACCTACAAAGAGGCAGGCGTAGCTTGGACCCATGCGGGTACCCATGGCCACCCCTTTTGTCTGTAGGAAGTGGGAGGAATTGAAAGAGAAGTTGTTGAGGGGGAGGACGAGTTTGGCTAAGCGGATGAGGGTGTCAGTGGCACATTGTGGGGAAGGTCCTGGGTAGGGTTGGGGATTTTGGAGGTGGAGGAAGCCCGTTTTGTGTGGTAGGCACCCGTAAGTTTACTGTACTTACGGTTTTTAGTGTCCAATAAAAGCTCCTCCTGGACCCTCTACTGACCCCTTCTCCCGCCTCCAACACACCCCCTCCTCCTGGAAAAACAATGTGTCCACCGTCGGAGCACCCATAGATGACGTCACATCTGCTGCCGCCGCCGGGTACACCACTTCCGGGACAGCAAATGCCATCGCTGCCGACGCCACTGCCTCCATTTCCGAGGCCAACACCAGACACTGAAGACGCACCTACCGTCACCACCGCTGCTGCCGCTGCCTACCCCACTCCGCCCACCCATCGACGCCGCTCCGGCCATCACAGACGCCGACACAACTCCGCCCACAGCCGACGCCGACACAACTCCGCCCATCGCCTCCACAGCCCGCAGCTCCAGAGGAGACAGCAACACTCAGCCCTGCCGAGTCTTCACCATCCCCCCAGACCTCCCCCTCACTGAGGTCTAAACAACTGTACCTCCCAGTCGCCAACCATTTCAACTCCCCCTCCCATTCCTCAGACGACATGTCCATCCTGGGCCTCCCTGCAGTGCCACAACAATGCCACCCGAAGGTTGCAGGAACAGCAACTCATATTCCGCTTGGGAACCCTGCAGCCCAATGATATCAATGTGGATTTCACAAGCTTCAAAATCTCCCCTCCCCCTACCGCATCCCAAAACCAGCCCAGCTCGTCCCCGCCTCCCTAACCTGTCCTTCCTCCCTACCTCCCCACCTACACACACCTTTACTGGCTCCATCCCCGCCTCTTTGACCTGTCTGTCTCCTCTCCACCTATCTTCTCCTCTATCCATCTTCTATCCGCCTCCCCCTCTCTCCCTATTTATTTCAGAACGCCCTTCCCCCCTCCCCATTTCTGAAGAAGGGTCTAGGCCCGAAACGTCAGCCTTCCTGCTCCTCTGATGCTGCTTGGCCTGCTGTGTTCATCCAGCTCTACACCGTGTTATCTCAGATTCTCCAGCATCTGCAGTTCCTACTATCTCTGATACAATCAGGATTCCACTCCTGCCTCTCTGTGGACACGGTGTATTAGTTGCCTTAGACACTTCTCTAGTATTTAGCTCATTTGGCCTGCTCTTGTTTGGTTATGTGCTTGCTGATCAAATTGTAGCTACAGAATTGCTAGCGATGACTTCTCTTCCTACCTATCCACTGTTACCTCCAAACTCTCCTTAGGATTTATTTTTGACCCCACTGACATCCAACTCCACAGTCCAGCAGCTTTCTTGATTTTTCCTCTTCATTTGAGTCGCCAGATATTCATCTTCAGCAAGAAGTACTGAGCGAATGATCCAGCTAGGCATCCTCCTGAGGCCTTCAGAATCACAGATGTCAGTCTTTAGTCAATTCAATTCACTCCATCTGATATCAAGAAATGGGTGAAGGCACTGGATACTGTAAGGCCTATGAACCCTGACAACATTCTGGCAATTGTACTGAAAATTTGAGCTCCAGAAATAGCTGTGTCTCAGCCAGACTGTTCCAATACAGCTACAACACTGGCAACTCCCTGGTAATGTTGAAATTTGCCCCTGTATACAAGCAATCCCATTTGGGCAATTACTGCCTATTACAATCTACTCTCAAATCAAAGTGATGGAAGGGGTTATCAACAGTGCTATCAAGCGGCACTTGCAGAGGAACAACCTGCTCACAGACACTCAGTTTGCGTTCTAGCGGAACCACTCAACTTCCAATCTCAATGCAGCCTTGATCCAAACATGAGCTCTAGAGGTGAAGAGGGGTGAGATAAGAATGACTGCCCTTAGCATTAAGGCCAAGTTGACAAGGGAATATGCCCAAGCTCAAATCAAATGTAATCAAAGGAAACTCTCCACTATTCAGAACCGTACCTAGCACAAAGGAAGAAGATGGTTGTGGTTATTGGAGGTCAATTATCTCAATGCCAGGACATCTCTGCAGGAGCTCCTCAGGGTACTGTCCTAGGCCCAACCATCTCCAGCTGCTTCATCAATGACCCAATCTTCATCAAAATCAGAAGTGGGGTTATTTGCCAATAATTGAACAATAGTCAGCACCATTTGTGAAACTTCAAAAGCAGTCTATATCTATACGCAACAAGACCTGGACAACATCAATGTTTGTACCAGTGAGATGCAAGCAACATTCGCATTTCAAATGTTAGGCGATGACCATCTCAAATAAGACAGACCTAAATATGTCCCTTTGACATTCAATTGCATTATCTTCACTGAATTCCCTACTAGCGATATCGTGGAAGATACCATTGACCAGAAATTGAACTGGGCCAGCTGTATACTGTGGCTAAAAGAGCAGATCAGAGGCTAGGAATGCTGTGATAAGTCCTCCTTTCTCTCCAATCCATGTCCATCATATACAATGCATAAGTCAGGTGTGTGACAGAATACTCTTCACTTGACTAAATGAAAGCAGCTCCAACAACATTCACAAAGCTCCCACTATTCAGGGAAAAAGCAGTCCACTTGCTTGGCACCATATCCACCACCTTCAGCATTCACTCCATTCACCAAAAGACATGTTGTGACAGTAGCACGTACCATCCACAGGATGCACTGTAGCAAATTACTAAGGCTCCTCCAACAGCAATTCAAAACTCATCCTCTGCCACCTGGAAGGACAAGGATAGCAGATGCATGGGCAAACCACAACCTGTAAGGTTCCCCACACACCATCCGGACTTGGAGTTCTATTGCTATCTCTTTATTGTTGCTGGGTCAGAATCTTAGTACTGACTTTCCAACAGCATTGTGGATGTCCCCACATCCTAAGGACTGCAGCAATTAGGGATGCCTACATGTCATGAATGAATATTTTAACAAAGACAACTTAGCTAATATCCACTTGAATGATCTACAACTTGCTCAGGCTAAATACTGGCAGGACCAAAGCCATCATCTTTGGATCCTACAACAAACTCTGTACATTTGCAATTGAATTCATCTTACTCTGCAGCACCAGCTTGTGGCTAAACCAGACTGTTCACACCCGACTGTACTACAAGTTGATCTTTTAACAACATATTCTTTCCATCATAAAGATCATTTTTGTACTTGCTCCTCCATAACATCACCCAATTCCGCTATTAGCTCAGCCAACCAGTTGTGAAAACCCCAGCCATCACCAGATCTCTGACAGCAGCCTCTTACAGGAAGTGAGAGTTGGAACGGTCAGGTTAATGAATTCAGAGCTCAGCATTTAGACAACTGAAGGCACAGTTGCCAATGGTGGGTGGAATGGAGCCTGAACTGAAAGGATTTAAACATGGATGTGATTTTTAAATGTAAGGGGGTGGTGAAGCCAAAAGGCGGTCATTGTAGGTCAGTGAACACAGAGTAATGGGAGAATGGGGCTTACCACAAGTTAGGATAAAGCAGAATAATGGAAGGGCTCAGGTTTATGAGAGTGGAGAATGGGAAGTTGGCAGGAGAGCGTCAAAATAGTTCAGCTTAGAGGAACAAAGGCATAAGGAGGGTTTCACTAGCAGATGAGCTGTGACAGGGATAAAGATGGACAATTTTTAAGTTAAAGTAAATGGGTTGGGGTGACAGAGAGGGCATACAGATCAGAAGTTCAGTTTGAAGCCAATTAGAATGCCAGCAAGCTGGCTCAGCCAGAGGCAGTGGCCAAGGTAGAGGTAAAATGAACGTTCCAAAAACGGAATCAGGTTGAGTCATCCAATTACGAACGTTGATCAAGGAACCTGACAACACAGAAGCAGTGGAGGGATTGAGAGGGGTATGTGAGGGATGACTGAGTGTAATTAGTCTACAAATGGCAGAAAGACCAGTGTAAGGGAAATGGGTTTCAGTTTCAGTTCAGCACTGGGACCAGTGATGGGAAAAATCTAGATCTGTACAGACAGGAAGGCCTCCCTCTGAATTGTGCGCAAATTCTTGCCAACTGTATTAATGAGGGAAGTAGAGAAGATTTTAATCTGGATAGGAGGATAATGTGATCAAATTTAGAAAGATATGGTATATCAAATATGATTCAAGGCCAAACGCAGAAGGATTAATACAAAAAATGATAAATAGACAATGACAAGGAAAAAAAAGACAATATGAATCTAAGAGTCAACAAATAGATAAGATTAGAATTTACAAAAGGAGTAAAAGGCTACACTAAAGGTTCTGTACCTGAATGAACAAAGTATTCAAAACAAAACAGATAAAAGCAGAGTGCAAATAAGGACGTAAGAACCAGGTGCAGGAGTAGACCACCTGGCCCTTCAAGCCCGCTCCGCCATTCAATAAGATCATGGTCGATCTTTTTGTGGCCTCAGTTCCACTTACCCACCCTCTCACCATAACCCTTAATTCATTTACTGTTCAAAAAATTACCTATCCTAGCTTTAAAAACATTCAATGAAGAAACCTCAACTGCTTCACTGGGCAGGGAATTCCACAGATTCACGAGCCTTTGGGCGAAAAAGATATTCATTTCTGTTTAGGACTGAATTGAGTATGTACAATCTGGTAGTCATTACTGAGACATGGCTGCAGGATGGTATGGATTGGGACCTGAATCTTGAAGCATATAAGGCATCTAGGAATGAAAAGAAAGTAACAAAAAGGTAGAAGGGTGACACTGTTAGTTAATGATGGTATTAGCACAGTGCAGAAGGGTGACCCAAGTTCATGAAACCAAATGTAGAAATAGCTGGGTCAAAATGAAAAATAATAAAGATAATAAAGGCAATAATTCACCTGTGGGAGTGGTGTACAAGCCCCTTAATACTAACTGCACAATAGGGTGAAGTATAAAGGAAGTAATGATGAGAGCTTATCAGAAAGGTGCAGCGATAATTGTGGGAGATATCAACTGGAAAATACAGACAAAGAAGCCTAGGAGAGGAGCTCATAGAACATTTTATGGTCAGTTTCTTAACTGCCTCCAATGCATTCTGAAGGGTCTTGACAGGGTGGATGTGTAGAGAATATTTCCTCTTTTGGGAGAGAATCTACTACTAGGGGTCAATTTTTAAAAATCAGGGGCCACCCATCAAAAAGAGAGATTACGCAAAATCTTTTCTCTCAGAGGTCAGTGAATGGTAAGTCGGAGTAAATGAACTGGGAGAGAATGTATTCCAGGATCACTCACAGAAACAGAGTTGAGAGGGGGATATGGCTGCAGAGTGACAAAAGTAAATGACTGGAGATGGCCTTATGTGTGATTGACGAGATGGAAGTGACATGGCTGCCATGAATGCCATAAGCATCTAAACTGTTCTAAACTGTAAATGATCAGTTTTACTCTGCAATTATATATGTACACTCTTTTAACATATAGTATTATCCATAGACATTCTAAATACCAAAAAATATGTTCTATATTGTCTTCTAACATGACTATATTGAACTTGATAGCCAGAGTGTCATTTTAATTAGTCGTCAAACCTTTTAATAAGTGAGTCAGTCTGCAGTTGACATCTCCTACTTATGAACTTAAAAGTTCCAACAGGTTTCACAATTTTGTTTTAGTTACCTGAGAGCATTCAGAAGGCCTTCTACACTATTTGGAGGCTGATCCTTTAGGACCTTTATGCATCCTTTCATCTATAGGAAGATTGGAATTAGGAACAATATTAATTTCCATAGATTCACAATTATTTAATGCAGCTTCATATAAATTTACACATACATATTTACAAATATTTAAGTTGCAGTTTATTTGAAATGTATCATTTATTACCGGAAAATATAGCTAGGAAAAAATAATTTGTCTGCATAATTAGCATTCACATTATAGAAAATACAAATGCTTAATTACTGCTTGAAAACAACAGCTTCAAAATATGAAAGCAGCACAGTCAGATTCAAAGAAGAATAAACTCACATCAATTTTAGATGTTTTGGCAAATGCCCCAACTGGATGCACGTGGTCATAAAGAATGATGACACCCACCATCACCCTCAGACAAAATGATACCGTCTCTTCACTTGCAAATCTGCTTCTGTATTCCCTGTACATGAAAAATAAACAAATCAGATACTAATTTCACCTTTCAAACAATACCTTTTTGTTTAAATAGTTAGTACACGAACCAAAAATCAATGTATCCACAATTTTGGAAAGGATTTCAGCTCATTAACTTACATAACCAATTATCTGATCTCAAAGGGTTGGGCTAACCTGGGGTGGTTCCGGCTAGCCAGTGTATGAAATCAAACACCCAGTGGATATAGAAGAATTGAAGCGTTCAAATTTTCATCATGCAAATATTGAGTAAAGTTCAACTGCAACAAGATTTTGCTTAAATTTATTCACTAAAATGTAATAAGTGTGCCAAAAGGAGGGTTCAAAGGTAAAATGGTTGAGGAAAAAAAAAACAGTATAATTTGCTGATCAGAAATTAAATCATTGCTAGAAGTTAAAATGTATAAGGGAATCAATTTTGTAGCTGTAGACCTGTACATTCATCATTGATAACTGAGCACCTACCAAAACACCTTTCATTCCAAGTAACAACTTTTAATATTTAAAGGATTTCTGCAATAACATTGTTGTATAGTATTTACCCAAAATGAAGAAATACTGTCAGTAGACAGGAGAGAGACAAGCAGCCCACCAGTGAATTATTATCTGAATATTAAACCCCCAAGACTAAGAAAGGTCTCTTCATGGAGTTGCCCTTCATACATCAATGTCATACTTTCTATGTTATATTTTTAAGTTTGGATTTTCACACGCACGAAATCAGTCTCCAAAAATTTACTTGATCTATATTTACAAGTGTCTTTCAGACTGCAGAAGGTCCAAAACAATTTTCAGCTAATGAAGCACATTTGATCTGTAGCCACTCTTGTGATGTACAATGCCTCATACCATCGTGGTTTCCTCTATTTAGATTAGGGCTCTAATCTCAATCAACTTTGCCATTTTCCATCTTGATGAGGAATTCTATCATATTTTGATTGCTTATCTCCAAAGGACCCAGCACAACTAGATTACCAATTATACCTTTCTCATTACACCATATCCAGCCCAGGATGGCCTGTTCTCTAGTTGGCTCCTCATCACTCTCCAGAACTATCCCATGTACACTCCAGGAGTTCCTCCTCTATGGTACTGTTACTAATTTGATCTGTCCAATCCATATGCGGATTGAAGTCACCGATGATCACAGATCTGCCATTATGGTGTGCGTCTCTAATTTCCTGTTTATTTCCAACATCACCCCTCCAGTTTGGGGCCTATATACATCCCCACTACTGTTTTTCTTCCCCCCCAGTGGTTCTCAGCTCTCCCCATACAGATTCCATATCAGAGCTAATATCCTTCCTCACTATTATATTAATTTCCTCTTCAACCAGGATTTGAACTCCATTGCCTTTTCTTTTTGGTCTGGACTGGATGTCCATCCTTACTCATCCTGCAGTCATGTCTCCATAATCCCGACAATGTCATGTGTTTTCATCGATTACTGCGATTAAAACTTTTAAACCACGTTGGAGGGGAAGGGTGAAGGGAAACATCTCGCAGGAGAGGCGATGGCCTACTGGTATTATCGCTGGACTGTTAATGCAGAGTTCCAGGTAATGTTCTGGGGATCTGGGTTTGAATCCCACCACAGCAGATGGTGGAATTTGAATTCAATAAATATCTGGAATTCAGAGTGCAATGATGACCATGAATCCATTGTCGATTGTCGGAAAACCCACAGGGTTGACTAATGTCCTTTAGGAAAGCAAACTGCCATCCTTACCTGGTCTGGCCTACATCTGACTCCAGACACACAGCAATGTGGTTTACTTGTAACTGCCCTCTGGGCAATAACTACTGGCCTACCTAGCAACACCCTCACCCGTGAATGAATAAAGAAATAACCAAAAAGGTGCCCTAATCCAGCAAAATTTGTCCACATTATCTTTAACAGATTTCTCCACTGAAACAACTGCCATTAAGTCATTTTGCCCTACTCACGGCGTCTCCAGCATAACTCTGCATACACTCGCCATAGTGCTTAAGCAGTCAGTGGTGTTTTCTATGGGTAGAGACTTGTTCTACAAAAGAAATAAAGATAGGAAGTGGCATTAGAGGTCATTCGAATCAATACATTACTACATTGAATAAGTCTCATATTTGTGTCATTAATGAATTGCAGTCTTTTAGCCCGTGAACAGAATATAGAATAGAAAGCCTTATTCTCTACTTGGACTGTGGGTAAATCAGGGTGCATTGTACTTACATCTGAAACAAACTTAGTTGTGGCATCACTCAAGGTTTTCAGCATTGGAGTTGCTTCAGCATAAAACAGGGACATTCTATTGGCCAATTCATTATTTACCTCATTTTCTCCTTCTGCCTAAATAAAAAGAGTGAGAATCAAACATTAACATGTCAGCAATACTAACTTTTAAGCTCATTACTCCATACACTGGTCTTTCTGTCAAAGTACCAATGAACTATCACTTGCAAAGTTTTGTTCTAAAACACAATAATAACAAAACTATTTACAACATTTATTATCCTGCAAACCACCTCTATTTATAGAATTCATACAAATGTTTGCATCTGACTCCAAACTGAAGAGATCAGTCTTTAAAGCAATATTCCTTGGAATTACTTGAATAATTCGACCTAGAAATAAATCTGAAATGTAGTTTTAAATGGAATTTCTCTTTAAAAAATGCTAAGACTAATCAGTTCAAAAAGATAATGTAAGAAGAGTAAATATAACCATTTTCTGAACCAGAGGTGCTCTAAAATTGTTGCCAAGGCCAATATAATGACAATAAGGCAGCATTGTCATTCAACCATGAAGTAAATGGAATCATTCCTTCCAAGTGATAGCTGCTCTTTTATCCAAAACATTGATATGTAATCATCTATTTGAAATGTTGCAACATAGTTTCAGCTAGAGGTTTACAAAAGAAATGGGGCTTATAGTTTGGTGTCAAGTTTAACTAAAAAAGTTAAAGCAAGTTTTTGCTTGAACTGCATTGATCAAAATTACAATCGCTACCCTTCACAGCTTGATTCCACATTCTTTTCAAATTATTAGCATACATGGAGACATTATATTCAGTTCACAGAGTTGTCACAGTATTCACCATACATGCCAATCAAAAAATAATTTCCCCACATGTAATAGCTATGGCTGTGTCTTCCAAATAGCCAGAAGCTGTAACCCAACAATACATACAACTCTGCTTTAACGTATGACAGTTGCAATCCTGGCTCTTCCTACTGCTGAACAAGACATTAAACTACCCACAGAGCTGTGGTAACTCTACAGGCACATCACTATCTTATCGCAAGTAAGTCCATCTTTATCCAGTTGTAATAACATTTCCAACTAGATTTCAAAAATATGTCACATGGGAGAGGGTGGTGCACAGATAATGTCATTCAACTAACAACTCAGAGGCCCAGGTTAATGGCTGAATGGACACTGGATCAACTTCCACCACAGTGGCTGGTGACATTAAAATTCAATTCATAAAACTGGAAATCTAGTTTCAGTTGTTGTTACTATAAAACTATCGCCAATCATCATAAAACCCAATATGGTTCACAAATGTCCTTTAGGGAAAGAAATCTGCCATCTCATAGAATCTCTACAGTGCAGACAGAGACCATTCAGCCCATCCAGTCTGCACCAACCCTCCAAACAGCATGCCACCGAGGGCCACCCTATCACCATAACCCCACATTTCCCATGGCTAATCCACCTAACCTGCACATCCCTGGGCATTATGGGGCAATTTAGCATGGCCAATCCATGCTAACATGCATATCTTTGGACTCTGGGAGAAGCAGCTGGCACAAACCCACACAGACACAGGGAGAAAGTGCAAACTTCACACAGTCACCCTAGGCAGTCCCTGACACTGTGAAGTAGCAGTGCTAAACACTGCGCCACCATACCGTGTATACCTGGTCTGGCCTACATGTGACTCCAGACTCTCGTTAATGAGGTTGACTCGTAACTGCCCTCTGACATCATCGAGCAAGTCACTCAGGTCAAGGGCAATTATAATGACAAATGCTAACCTTGCCAGGGATGCCCAAAACCCCATGAAAGAATTAAAAGTATCCAGAATGTTACATTTGGTTATAACAGCTTGAATTTATATACACCTTTGAAGTGCTTAAAAAGTCTTAGAAACGCTAATGAAAAAATATTGTGAACAATGCACAAAGAAATCAGAACATATGACAAAAAGGTTGCTCAAAAAGATGGACTTCAAACAGCATCCTAAAAAGGTAGGGATTAAGAGGTTTACAATACATAACAGGGAAAGAATTATAGATTGTAGGACCTAAGCAGCTTGAACAACAGTTATCATTGGAGAAGTATTTCAAGTTACAATGTAGCACAACTTTTAATACACATAAGTTCCGATCTAATTATTAAACAAGGTGACTAATTTTAATTGTATATCATTGAAAGTAACAACATAATTTGCAGAACTAAGCAAGAATGCTTACTTGCACCTCAAAATAGCACTTAGCCTTGGCAGAATATACTGACTTGCTAATAATGCTGTACAGTAAATTAGAACTTGATAGTAAAAAGAGAGTTCATTTTTATACATATAAAATCCATACATAACTATATTCTTCAAAATTATGTATAAATACTTTAAACAATTATGAAAAACATTAGATTTTCAAAAGGAAAAAGAAACTGACTTACTGGGACATTATTAATCCTCATACGACTTAAGGTTCTCCTGTAGTAGCTGAAGTCATTCTGAATAGCAGGATTTGTCATCTGGAGAATAAACACAGTTAGCTAAGTAATTTTCTAATTTAATAGAGTGTAGAGTGTAAGGTTCAGATGTAATAGAAGAGACCACATTGAATGTCTCCAAAGAAATGTGATTACTTCCATAAATACTAAAGTAGTGAATGGTCAAAGTTCTGATGCAAGGTCATCAACTTGAAATGTTAACACACTTTCTCTCTTCACAGACATCAAGATCTGGTGTGTATTTCCATCAGTTCCATTTTTAAGATCAGATTCCTAGTAGCTGCGGTATTATTCATTTTCAAAATAAACATCAGAAAATCTTGGTTGACATCACCAATGCTTTGCAAAATACTGTGAAATTATGAAAAAGTGCAATTTACACTCCATTCTCCAATGAAATTCCATGAACTGAATGACACTCAAAAGACTACCTGCCTTTCATGTGGTTATACTTCTCCAGCTTTAATGGCATGATGCACACAGAGAGGATGACAAAAAAAAGTGAATTCAACACTTTCTGGTTTGCATTGGATCTTGCTGCTCCACACAATTACAAATGGAACACAGTAGTTGACCCTGGGGTTTACTCAGCTGAATAGATTTCTGCAACCCACCACAAAACATTTCAAAACAAAGCCAAGATTGGCCAAACGGTTAAAATTTTCTTCAGGATCCCAGCCAGCAAGCCACTGTACTTCTGAGGAAGGGTCACCGGACCCAAAACGTTAACTTTGTTTTCTCCTCCACAGATGCTGCCTGACCTGCTGAGCTTTTCCAGCAACTTTGTTTTTGTTCCTGATTTACAGCATCCACAGTTCTTTTGGTTTTTATTTAGCCATTGTACTTGCTGCTTTATGGACTCAACACACTAGAGTCTTACTAGATCTAAATTGAATAAGATAACTCATAGGCTGACATACAGGAAGATATCCAGGAGAGTTCATACCCTGGAAAATCCACCTACATCTAGTTTGGAAGTTGCTGAGCAACATCCAAATCAGAACCAATCAAAACAAATGTCTGATTAATTGGTCATCCAGTTCTAACGGAGGTCAATACCTGTGCAGCTGTATCACTGATCACAGAACCAGATTTTAACAAAATTCACCCTCGAGTTGTCACAAGACTTCAGCTAAACTCAGAACCTATACTGGGGAACCTTTACAGATTAAGGACACAACTTCGGTTCTGGTCTCTTATGAGAAGTAGCTGGTTCAGTTACCACTGATTGTAGTAAAAGGCTTGGGCCCAAGCTCGATGGGGTGAAATTGGTTGAGAGAGATTCATCGAGATTGAAAAATGTTGATCCAATCGGAAAATGGCTGCCTGAGTGACGTCCTAATTAAGTACCCAGAAGTCTTCCAGGAAGGTCTAGGGACTATCAAAGGAGCCAAGGCCACTTTGCATGTTGACCAGGAAGCAATTCCATGATTCTGAAAGGCCCACTGACTGCCATTTGCCTAATGGGATAAAGTACATCCAGAATTCAGAAGGCTAGAAAGTGAAGGAATCATCAAACAAGTCCAATTTGCAGAATGGGCAAATTGGTCATTCCGATTTTGAAGCCCGACGGGACAATTTACTTATGTGGGGATTTTAAACAAATAGTAAACCACTTTTTCCAGCTGGATAAATACTCAGTCCCTCGGTTAGAAGTTCTACATGTAAAGCTGGTAGGGAGGCTGTCTTTCTGAAGCTGGACACGAGCCAGGTATATTTGCTCTTAGACAAGGATTCCCAGAAGCATACTACAATTAAAACCCATAAGGGCTTGTACCAATACACAAGACTGCCAGTTGGGGCATCATCAGGCTGTTCAATTTTTCAGTGGACAATGGAGAATATTTTGCAAGGTCTACCTCAGATCATGATTTACCTAGATGACGTTTTAATAACAAGATTCTGCCTAGAGACAGGGACAGACAGAGACAGGGACAGACAGAGACAGGGACAGA
>NC_063335.1:47440949-47458983 GCF_021869965.1 Rhincodon typus
GGACAGACAGAGAGAGAGGGAGAGACAGGCAATGAGGTTTGGTACAAGAACCACGGGAATGGCATGCTCAACGTGAGGTCAGGTCCAGTGACGTATAAAGTTCAGGTAGATATGACAGTTCTGAACAAGCACGTAGACCATATGAAAGCTGCAAATTCACAAACGTGCCCTGTCCCTCAGAACATATCGGAAGGGCTGCTGGAACCCATGGGTTCATCCTCTCTGCCAAGCATTGACAAGTCCTCAGAATCAGAAATGGACATGTCGGATGTAGCTGCCTCAACACCTTTGCTGCTGGAAGAAGAAAGTGAAATTCTACTGAGGTGCTCTTGGTGCAAGAGGCAAGCTCCCACGTGTCTCACGCCACCTGTACTGGAGGCGGAGTCGGAGGAACTTGACCCAGGTGCTAAAATGTCCCTAGAGGCTATCCATGAAAAAGGACTGACCAATGTCCTCGGACTTTGACGGGAAGGGATATAGTGGTTGTAATGAGGTCAGCCAGCTGGACTTCATAGATTATGAGTTCCCTGATTGGGACTGTTAATCTGGTCCAATCAGGGAGCCCTGGCTGACAGATAAAAAGAGGAATGTCAGAGGTTCTGACTCGCTGAGAGCTGACTCTGAATAAGACAGTTCTAGAGGCATGGTGGCTCAGTGGTTAGCACTGCTGTCTCACAGCACCAGGGACCCGGGTTCGATCCCAGCATCAGGCAACTTTCTGTGTGGAGTTTGCACATTCTCCCCGTGTCTGTGTCGGTTTCCTCCCACAGTCCAAAAATGTGCAGGCTTGGTGGATTGGCCATGCTAAATTGCCTGTGGTGTTCAGGAATGTGTAGATTAGGTGGGTTATAGGGGGATGGGTCTGGGTGGGATGGTCTGAGGGTTGGTGTGGACTTGTTGGGCCGAAGGGCCTGTTTCCACACTGTTGGGATTCTATGATCTAAAACTAAGCTCCACAAATGTTGGGTTGCACAAAAGTTGTGTTATTCAAAGAAAGTCTCAGATTTTTTCTGAGATAATAGGAACTGTAGATGCTGGAGAATCTGAGATAACAAGGTGTAGAGCTGGATGAACGCAGCATCAGAGGAGCAGGAAGGCTAACGTTTCGGGCCTAGACCCTTCTAGGCCTGAAACATCAGCCTTCCTGCTCCTCTGATGCTGCTTGGCCTGCTGTGTTCATCCAGCTCTACACCCAAAGATTTTTTCTGTTCCTTTAGTAGTAAAGAATCAGGTTTCATACAGTAAACAAACTAATTTTTAGACTGGTGAAGCTGAGTCTAAATAGATGCCCAAAGTTAATGCTAACTTATGATGCTGTGAAGTTGAGAATATTCACTCTCCAATTAAGGGCATGCATTTTGCTTTCCTTCCCCAAATGTATTTTAGATTCTGGCGGTGGTGTCTCACAGACCAGTTGGGGAATTGGAGTTTCCATAGCAACACATCTTCCTGCATGCATAATATAGTGTGAAGCTATGGCAGAGACTCCAATATTCTGTCTATCACATGACTGACCAGGAATCTCTCCTGATCTTATGTACTATTGGAATGTGTTGGAAGGTTTTGCAGGTAACACTCATTTCTGCTTGGCTGCATTATGAACACACTTCCTTTGTCACCAAACCTTAGGTGGGACTCAAATGCTTTTGACTCAGAGCAAGGTGTTCCAAATATCTGTCAACAAGTGCCAAGTGTTTCTGCTACTTTGGGCAATCGCTTAGAAGTGAAGGAAACTTCCTGATTTCTCCATCTGCTCTGAATGAAGACACTGCAGTGTCTGCATAGTTACTACGCTGAGCAAAACAGGAAAATTGTAAATAGGAATGAAACATGCACCTGCCTACTACATGGTGCACTATCGAGTCAGCGGGTGATGCTGGAATACCATTTCAAAAACACTTTTGCTTACCTTAAGTTCATCAAATCGTAGAGTGAAATGAAGGATCTCTGCAAATTGCTTGGCAAGAGCCTGCTCTCGCTCAAGGTGCTGTGTGGGACTATATGGCGTGCTAGTCAGTGCTCCCAACAAGCCATGCAAAGCTGCTTCTATTATGGAGAAAGTTTGGGTTATTTTCTGCAAATACAAGGGTTACTGAAATTATACACATAACAAATGATCTTCTAAAAGGAGAATTTAATGTGAATGAACGTCAAGAGTTGAATTATAATAGACAACTGTTAAACTAATCAGAGTACTTAAGTTAAAATTTCATCCTTTGATCAACTGGTTTGTTGTTTAATATTTTTAGTATTTTGTCCCATTACAATAGGGCACGTGTATATTAAAGTTATGTATTGAGTTTTAAATCCAAATTGGTATGACTTACAAATGAAAATCATGTTGATTTTCATTGCAGATAAAGTGCAGTATCTCACTTTATTCTCTCTGTGCAGCTTGGTTAGAAGGAAAAGCTGCAGACACATTGCAACTCCTACAGTTTCATGCTCTCAGAGATTGGCTTCTTTGGCAACCTCATAAATTGGTCCCAAGCCACTTGCTCATGTGCAAGCTTAATGCTGAAATAGGCCATATCAAAGCCCCTCTCTGCATGATTATGGCTGCCATGATCAGGTCATTCCTTGTTATACATTGTACAATCTCATAAAAGAACTCAAGGTATCATTCTTTTCCTAAAAATAAAGGCCCAGTCTACCTCAGATTACTCTGGAAGAGTAAGGTATCTCAAAACTTTGAGCAACTGGTAAAGCCGTTTCGTGTTGCTATTACGTATAAACAAAACGAATAGTGTTCACTGTTGACACAATGCCAAACTCGCAACACAGTATCCAATGTTAGACGTGATTTGGTGATTTGGCAATTTGGCAATATTTGCTGGATAATATTGAGTATGCAAAGAATTATGTTGATAACCAAATTAGTACTGTCAATTAGGCTCACAATGGAATTTTTTCTATTGACTTTACCACACCAACAAGTACAGAGGAAATTGAATTTGTAAGGTAAACAAATTGATAAATTATTTATTTTGTGGTAATGCAAAAATCACATACTTGTCCTATACCCTACATTTATTAGTCATTCTTTTAGTCTCAAAGGCAATACTGGAAGCTAAATTTGAGTATTAAGAGTTGTGTGAACACTGAGTTTGGTAGTATGTTTGGAAGTAGTTAGTGAACCAGATTCTGTACTTAATCACAGAATGATGCAACAGATTTCGATGCCACTGCAAATCTGCAATTAAAATTTACCCACAGCAAGGCATATAGTTAGTCATTCATTTCAATGTTTGAGTTCAGATTGTAGGAGACACTGACAAGGATCAAACTACCAAATCTGGATCCCTTACTTTTGCAGCTGAATCATTTTGCCACGTAGATATGGGAGCGTAATTTAACAGTATAAACTGAAGCTTAATGATGGGCAGTCTCTCAGAATCAGACCAAATGCATACAAACTTATTCAGAGAGATTTGAAAGTTCTCAATCAAACAAGAGAACTTCACATCACAGACTTCATTAACAATGGGTTTGATAGGTAAGTTACGAAGCACTTCTGCATTAAACTATTACAGTATGAGTAACATGACAAAAATCAAATATAAGAGGATTAGCGAGAAAAAAATTACCATAACACATTAACAAGGGATTGAAAAAAGATAGAAATAAGAAATTGAGGATCGCTCAATTAACAGTTGGTTATTCATATTCTTCTAACAAGGGCCTAAAACATTCCTTTGAGTGCCTGGTCGACTTCTGAAAACTATATAATAGGCTCATTTAAGATAATATTTCTCCACCAACAGACCACGTGGAAATTCTAAACTACCACCGATTTCATTCAGCTATAATGATTGACAAATAATAAATGTGCAACTATTGGCATATTGTGATGCACAAATCTGTACATTTCTTAAATAATAAGAATAAAAATTCTATGCCTTTTACTTGACAAAAATGAGTTTTAACTGATTACACCAATGTATTAGTTTTTGAGATCTATTATTTTTCAACACATCTGCATGGCCTGGAAATTACAATTTCAGACTACAGTCTAAGGATTAGTGCTAAATCTCATAATATAGATTAAACCTTTTTTTAAGATCAAAATATATAAAAGGTCCCTTTAATTAAAGGGCTCAACGCAATTTCTTTGAAACAGAAAAAGGTGCCAAACTCATGTAACGGTTTAAAACTTAAATACTTTGGCAAAAGTAACAAATCATTTTGCCCACACATCAATTTTGTTCATCAACAATACCAGCTTTTGGTTCACAATAGTGATGTCTAACTATTATCCTTAATGAATTATATAAAAACTGAAAGAAAAAACAAAAAAGTTACAGTATATACTATTTAAGAACAAGAGGAAAAATACATACCCAATCTCTGGGAGAACTCATAGAACTTCTTTAGTTTTCCTACTAGTGGACATACTGCACTCCATGCTTTTTCTTGTAAATTTTCGTCATTTGGATGTTGTATTGCCTTTAAAATAAAAAGTTATTAATTTTAGACTCAAAAAACATCATGTCACCTCAAATCAGCACAAAAACACGAGCAAAATAGATATATGAAAGCGCAAATCCAATTCTGAGGAACCTTAAAAAGATTTATTCCTGAATCGCAATATTTCTGAAAACGACCTGGTTTCATTGGATTTTATGAAGGCATCACGCACTAACAGAGTTTCCAGACTGAAAATTCTATCTCCTCGTTTTTCTGCCAGATGGCAACAAATCATTAAATAATGTTTTGAATGTTCAGCTTGTTTACCAATGCACTTTATCAATGTTAATTTGTATGTACAAATTGTGTAAATGTTGTGAAACTACTCAGTGTGCAATTCATATTGATATTAATTTCTAACTGGACCAGATTGACTCCCAGGCTACAAAACTGATGCATTTGATATTGGTTCACATGTGGAGGTTGCCTCTGGGATCTTTTTCACGGTTACTATAAATGCTTCGTAATTGAATCTCATTATTTAATACTAAAAAGAATGCTTTGGTGACTACTGTGCTGGCATGCTGCACTGCGAAGAAAGCTAACAACTTGAACATTACAATTATTAAATTGCTGGAACTCTTCACAGGTTAGAAAGTGTTTTATACTCCACAAAAAAATGACATTGCTAAAACTGAAAATTGGCCCGTACGAAGGTCCAATCATGGGGAGGTACCATCGTTCAAATATCACGACATTAAATTCACCAAGAACGCTCATCAGATTAAATACGGTACATGCAAATCCACAACTTCACCACATACAATTCTTCTTTCTCACTAACTAGCCATGAGCTTTAGGATACATGTTAGAACCTGTAACTGTAGATCTCTATCACTGAATCACATTGGGTAAACCATTCTGGAATTCAAGTCTAGGGAAAAAAGACTTCACTCCCCAAGGTATCAAGCTTTTGCTACAAATAATCGTGAGTGACTCTCAATCTCAAGCCGAAAATAATCGGCATCTCTTAAAATATTCAGTTGCACTTTTGAATCTTTTGACATTAGTTTACAGGAATACTCCAAAGCCTATGTAATCATTGATGAACATCAATTATCTTTTATCAACAGCATCAAAAAGCTCATTAATCTCATTGCAGTGTGCAAGATCCCACCAATGGCAAAGTGTCGCACTTTCCCACAAAACAATGGCTAGACTTCAAAGCCTATTCATTAACTATAAAGTACCTTGTGATATTCAAAAGATGTGAAAGATACAATGTAAATTCATGTTCTTTCTAAATGAATGCATTAGCTGGTGAATAAATTGCACAAGTGTACCATGGATTACTTGTCCATAGCCTTATTCTCCCTTTACATGTTGTTATGATCCCAAGTGATGTTATTACTGGACCAAGTCAGATCCCAGACTGAAATCTGGCTTGATAAGATATTTTTCTAGTTTTAATGAAATGGTGTCTCACTGAAACAAGACTACACAATGACGCAGATTTGGTTTTACCAATAAAACAAACTAAACCATTTCTCTAAGACAGTTTAAAGTCTTTTAAACACAGTGAAAATATAATCACATTAAATCCAAAAGTACCCCTTCATTTACACCAGAGAGAAGTTGTTTCTCCATCACCTCTATAGGGGCTTAATTTAACTGTGGCTTGAATTCCTGATCTCAAGAATCTGATCACTTCTTCCTCAAAAAGTCATGCAACTAAGCTTACTTCCTCAGCTTCAAACAGCCCCTTCAGCCTTTGAACCAAACACTTCTGGTCTGGAACTTTTATTAACTTCTAACATGGAGGGTTTCTTTTTTAAACAATCCTAATTAACTCCCTTTCTCAACACCCAATTTCAACCAAAATACTGCGGAACTGTCCAAACCGAAACAAAAAAAAAAAAAAAAGTTTTTCCAAGCTACCAATGTTCCCCATCATAAGAAAAAAAAATTCCTGGCCTTCTAAATCGGAACCTAATTACACCTGCTTACTCTGTATACTAGTAAAATACTCCCAATGGAAACAAAATCACATTATTCTCCAGAAAGTAATTTCCTCACAATGTGTTTTCAAAGAAATCATTAAGGCTTTTATACTTAAATACTTAAGTTTTTTTTAAACTGTGGATGCTGGAAATCAGAAACAAAAACAGAAATTGCTGGGAAAACCCAGCAGGTCTGGCAGCATCTTTAGAAAGAAAGCAGAGTTAATGTTTCAGGTTCAATTCTGAAAAAGGCTCAGCAGACCTGAAACGTTAACCCTGCTTTCTCTCCACAGATGTTGTCAGACCTACAGAGTTTTTCCAACAGTTTCTGTTTTTTTAATTATTTAAATGCTTAATTTAGTAGTAAATTAACAATTAAGCTTTCACACATACAGAAAACCCATATGCCACTAGCTCAAATTCAAAAATCCAGATAAAAATAAACAATACCAAAATATATAAATCACATACCTTACATCACATCTCCACCCAAACAAGAATGAAAAGGTATCTTTATGAGGCATTTTCATGACTCAAAAATCTTAACACAACTTCGATGTCAAACAAATAGTAGTAACATGTTGACATTAAGCATAGTGAGGTACATACCAACAATATTTTACACAAGTTCATGGGCACCATATCAATGTACTTCAAATGTTCTCTCAATAAAGCACCTGCTAGGAAATTTTATTTTCCAGGTACATGAGTGATTTTCATATTGTAAGGTTGGAGAAATAAACTCTATTTAAATAATCATTAGATCTTGTCTCAAAATTTTTGAAGAAAATCAAAGAATTGTGGTCCATTTAATACTTTCTTCCACATTGTTGGTGCTGGTGTTTATTTAAAGACTATGTGGAACGAAGAAGCCTTGATGCCTCTTGCTCCACTGTGGAATATTCTTGAAGAAGGATAATACCTGAAATGTTGACTTCTTTCCTCCAGATGCTGCCTGGCCTGCTGTGTTCTTCCAGCCTCCTGTGTGTCTACTTTGGATTCCAACATTTGCAGTTTTTGTCTCTAACCAAGTGGAATATTCTTGTTGATATATACTCAATTTCTTTGAAAATAACTGACAGACCATTTGGTCTGCATTTTAATATCTTGCAGTAAAACAGTCACCACACTGATGTGACAGGCATCAACAGCAAGTTTGAATAGCCTCTGCTATGTAGCTGCAGCTAAAATCCATGCAGCTATCAGCACAGCTTTCAAGTTTTCAAAGGCACTTTAACATTCCTGCATCCATTCAAATGTTCTGCCTTTTTTCAACGAGTCTGTTAAAAGTGCAACAACAGTGCTGAGGTTTGGAACAAATTTGAGCTAAAATCCATTCATGCCAAAATATTGCAAAATTTCACATTTCATTCTAGGCATGGGGAAATCCAAAACAATACATACTGTCGCCTCTCTAGGTGCTACTTGCCTTTGTCCCAAAATGTGACCCAAGTATGTTATCTTTGCCTTGCCAAATTCACTCTTAGTCAGCTATATAATGAAATTAGCTCTTTGTTGTTGATCAAACTTTCAGTCAAGTGGTGTAAAAGTTTATTCTCAGGTTTGGTTAAAAACCAAATTGTCAATCAAACAACAGTTACATAGTCCTTCAATTACACTATTGATTGATTGTTCAAATGCTGCTGGCTCACTTTTCATTCCAATGACATGGTTTTGCATTGATAGCATCCATCTGGTTTTAGAAAAGTCAATATTTCTTTAGCTCCATCAGTGAATGGAATTTGCCAATAGTTGCTTAGCAAGTCGATCTTTGTGACAAATTGTGTGTCTAACTTGTCCATTACAGTCTTTCAGTCTCAATAAGATACGAGTCCATTGCATTAACATGTTGACTTTACGATGGTCAATCTAGAATCTTTTTAACACATCTGGTTTTGACACCATCACAAAAGGCAAGTTCCAGCAAATATGACTCAGTTCAATAATGTCATTGTCCATCATTCATTTAACCTCTTCTCTCATTTGAGGTTATCTTGTTCGTTTGAGTATGTACAGGTTTTGTTTTATAACAAACACGTTCTCCCAAATTAACAACATGAACAATCAAAAAATCGTTCTTCCTGGCCTAATCCCATTAACTGATTTATAATTCTGTAATCACCATCCTAACTTTGACAGTTTTCTGGAAAATAAACATGACATAATCTAATCCTTTAAGCACGTCTGCGTTTTCCAATCTGATTATTGGAGAGCAAACAACTGAATTTTCAATTTCTGATTCACTCTCTAATTCTTCTGATATTTCAGTTTCATTCCCTACTTCTTTCATTGCAGTAAGTACATTTTTTCCTGACTATTATCCCTGTTACAATATCTTTTCGAACATGTTAAAATGAAACATCCACTGATTCTTTCTCCTGTCTGGAGTACTCACTATATGATTCACTTTTTTTTTTAAATTTTATTTGATCCGGTCCTCTGAATCTTGTTTCTAATAGCTCCTCTGAGACAGGTAACAACATTAACACTTTGTCTCCTATAATTAAATTTCAAACTTTGGCTTTTTCTTTCTGCTGCATTTTTCACTGTTTGTTGAGAACTTTCTAAATGCTTTTTAGCCAACTCACATGCTTGGCTAGTGTTGTGAAGTTGGGTAGAGTACTTGTGGACTGGAAGGCAGGACATTGGAATTTGGTGTTTGTAAACCGTTTGTGTTTGTAAAATGCTATGGGGAAAGCAGTGCATGGTCCCTTTAAAAGATAGTGTATTTTCTATGCTTAGAGATTCAAAAAGGATGGCTGTGGGCTTGCAGGTGCACAGAGCACCTGTAAGTATCAAAAGGCTGTACTGTTAGCTGGCAAAGCAGCATTTTTACCAATTAATTTAAACCAGGCTCTTAGATACCAAAACCCAATTAAATTTAAATCTGACGGTTTTGGCAACATAGAACCAATCTTATTATAAGAAACTGATATGACATCAAGGGTATAAAAGCTGAAGGCATTTGGAAAATCAGATGAGAGCCAACTGTCATCTGCCAAGAGAACAGCTCTCAACTCTAAAAGAAAGAATCGCTGGCTCTTACAGAATTCTCTAAAGCCTTAGAGTAAGCTCCATCTAAATTAAAGGTACCTACCGCACAAATAGTTAATGTTTCTGACAGAAGAATTTGACAGAGAAGGTGTTCCTGACAGAAGGATACACCAAGAAGGTGTTTCTGACAGAAGGATTCATCGGAGAAGACACAGAACATTCTGGAAGACACAACCTGGCTGTAATTTTGAGACACAAAATCCTAATTTTTTTTTTTAACTTTGGTTTATACAAGTGGGACTTACATTCATTGGAACAGCATACAATTAGAATCTTGTTTTATTCGGGAATGGTTAGTAGTGACAAGGGATTTATTCAGTTTGTTAATAGTTTAGTTAATTTGTTCACTGTTAGAGTTAGATAAATAAGTTGTTACTTATTGATTATAAAGTAGGTGTCAGGGGTTTATTTTATTTATCCACTCCTTTATAACAGGTTAGGGGCTCTTTTAACAGATTATAGGGCAAGACGCACCTCTCTGGGTGTTTTGGTTTTAGTTATCAGAGGGGGTTCAATCTCCATTTTATAATAGCTAGTTTTTCTTGGAATTTCAAAATATATTTATGTATCAACTTTTCTTTAATTTATTTAAGTGGTCCTCTCACCTCATTTGTAAATATTAATTCAAAAGTCCTGTGGAGTCATTAGGAGCATCACCAATGGCATATAGTAACAAAAGAAGTGCCTTATCTTATTCATAGGATATTCTTGGAAATAAGCTAATCATAAACCACCTTCGAATGCAGCTTGAGATTGTAAGTGATAAGCTTTATTCCAAAATATTCATTATTTCTTTGAGTATTTATGACATTAAAATTGAGCTTCAATCTGACAGTATTAATTTTGGTGAACCATATCTTGCAAACAAAACATTGAACTATTACCACCTTTTCAGTCAGCTTCCCCATTTTTCTAGCTGATAAGTGAGGTGATCTTCATCTTCTCCTTTAAAATTTCATTTTCCAAATAATAACAATCAGGTATTGTTTCTGATTCAATTTCCAAGCGGATAGTTTGGGATAACCTTTTCAATTCCAAATCCATTTGTTGCATTTCTATTAAAGAAGATGGGCTAAACGTGCCAGTCTAATTTTTTTTACATTTGTTGTTAAATTTTCAAAAATTGTACTTGATAATGAATTTCCAAATCAGCTCCTGTTCCATAAATTTATTTTCTTCCTTTCTAGTTCCATAGGCCCCAAGTTCTAGACACAAAACAAACAGAAAACAATCCAGATATAGTAAGAACTGCTGATGCTGGAGTCAGAGATAACACAGTGTGGAGCTGGAGGAACACAGCAATTTCTGAAGAAGGGTCCCGACCTGAAACATCAGCTTTCCTGCTCCTCTGATGCTGCTTGGCCTGTTGTGTTCCTCCAGCTCCACTCTATAGAAAACAATCCAGTAGGTTTCTCTCGTAAGGTTCAGTTTCTTCTACCTCCACAGGTTGTTCCACCATCCTTGGTGAGGTCAATATTCTTGAACCTGCCAGGACATTTCTCAAGATAGAAACAATTCCTTCAACAGGAATTTGTTTCATTAGTCCCACTACAACTTCTCCACATACCAAGTCACTTGGCAACTCCTGTATAATGAGACTAGTTTGTAACCTCCATGTATAACTCCAATTAATATTTCTCCTTCATTAACTTCTCTGGAAAATAAATAATATCATCAGCCAGCATCAGTGACAGACTTCCTCCAGCGTCTCGCAATATCTTGATTGTTTTACTTTTTAGTACCTCAAATCAAGGAGACGTCTCCCATTTTCAGATAAAATATTCTGAACCTCCAGCAGCCTGATAATCATTATCAATATTCAAAATAAAAAATTTGCACCACTTTCCTGAGCCATCTCTCCCTTTGTAATACAGTCCAAGAAAACAAGTTCTTTCTGTACAATTGCTACGGTTTTAAGTGCTGAATTCATTTTCTGACGCACTCTTTTCTGAAGATTCTTTAGACACTCCTACAATCCGTCTCCCAATTAACTTCGGCTGTGATACAGTTTTATTACACTGGAAGCATATTAACTTTTTTATAACCAATTTTGGTTCCAGTTTCTCTCCTTTACTAATTTGGCATCCTTCTGCTCTCTAAATCTAGAAACTCTTCTTTCAGTAGATTTTCTATTCCTCCAACTTCTATGAGGTAAGACGGCATGAAATAATTTGCTGAACTTAATGCCCCTTTTCTTCTGTTTTTCTTCTCACTCAATATTACATTTCTAACTGAAATTTTAGTGAGTTTCAGCTGTGACATGCCAATTTCAGGTTTCCTTCTTTCATTTCTAAATGTTGGATAAACACTTGAGGCATCTCCTTCATTTGGTTCTACTTTTACTTCTATGTTCAATTTACGGGGGTGGGGTGGGGGGAGCCCCCCGACCTACAAACACCCTATTTACAAATGCTCATACTTACAAATGCAATTCGATACAAGGCTGTATTTATATTAATTTTAGAGATCCAAAATATGAATGTTTCTTTGTACTTGTGAATGGCTATTTAATATTGTCTTGCACTGCATTCTGACTTGCATACAGATGCAAGAACAGAACTTGTTTGCAATCTAGGAACTGTCTGTATATGTCAACTCTCTCTGTTCAGCTTTAATCAATTATTTAAAATCATCTACTGTTAAAATTTCCACTTCCAGAAAATAGTTAGCAATATTCAAAGTAATCTTTAAATTCTGTGCAATAAACTTCACTCAAAGTAGCTGCTTTATTTCCAGGACTACCATGTAGCCATTACTTTGAAATGAAAGATTCAGTGAATTCCAAGTCCTACTAAACCCCCATATGACATGATCTCAGCTAATGCTATTAATGGATAAGTCAGATCATACACTGAAATCTGGCTTGATAAATCATATTTTGTTTACTTTTCAGATTTAACAAGGTCGTCTCTCATGGAAGCATATGCACACAATGTTGCATATTTGGTTTTAACAACGAAACTGAAGTTTATTACACAAAAGAAATGAAGATAAAATTGAATAAACCAAATTAATTACAAAAAATGTTTAAAGACTGTGAAGTACACTGTAAAAATATAATCACATTAATCCCTTAAGTACAGTACTCACATTGGAGAAAATTCCTTTCTCTATTACCTCTTAAGGGCTTAATTTAGCTTTGGTTTCAATTCTCAACTTGAGAACCTGACTGCCTCTTCCTGGAGACTTCATACAACTTAGCCTACTTCTCCAGCTTTAAATAACCCCTTCAAGAGTTTTAACCAAACACTTCTGGTCTGAATTTTTCATTAAATGCCTTACACTGAGGTAATCTGTTTAACTAACATCAGGAACAACTGTTTTATACATACAATTTCAGAATAAAAACCCTGCAGAACTTCCCAAATGGAAAACAAAAACAAAAAACACATTTTTCTTTTCTCAAGTTATGGGTGTTGCTCCTAACCAAAATGGAACAATAATCTAACTGGAGTGGAAAAAAAATTGTGGCTGTAAGAGCTGCTCCTTTTTTGAGGTGTTTTCAGTGTTGGAGCTGATTTTCTTGAATTTAAGGAGCAGTAATTACTGTTTTACAGGCTGTTGTGTTTTGGAACTTTGGGGGGGCGGGGAAGAAGATCAAAATAATGGCACTTTAAAAAAGGAGGAAGGGAGACAAAGCCAGTGACCACATGGTGAGAAGTGAATCGACAGAGAAAGAAACCTATACTGCTGTCTGACCCAGCAATGAACCCTCACAGCTACTGCCTCTGCCGTTTGATTTCAAGTACCTCTGGACATCAGAGTTCATCTAAGAAAAATAAACAAACAGCAAAATTCACAGCCTACCTTGGAGAAACCTGTTTGAGGAATCAAAATAGGGGAGCACCTAAGTGGCTGGATTTTTTTTTGTAAATCTATAGTAGTGAGTAGAGTGGGTTCTTTTTGATCATATGTTTTTATTGAGATCTGTCTCTTGATTAAATTTGAAAAATATAAAACATAGGTACTAAGTTAGTCTGGAGCAGTACTTTTAGAACAGTAAGGCTGTGCTGTTTTCTGGGCCTGTAGATTGTTAAGGAGCAATGATGGCCTTTAGTAGAGTGATGTGCTCTTCCTGTCAGATGTGGGAGATTGGGGAGAGTTTCCACGTTACTGATGATTATGTACGGGGGAAGTCTGCTTGGTTGTGAATCCTATCAGATTGCATGGATTGGTTGGAGCGGCAGCTAGAGTCAATGAGGAACTTACACGAACTAGGGGGTGTGATGGGTGGCAGCTGCAGGAAGGGAGATAAGCCGAAGATATAGTCAGGTAGATGAGTGACCTCCAGGAAAGGTAGGAGAGGGAGACAGGCGTTGCAAGAGTCTCCTGTGGAAAATGTAGGCGGTGATGAACTCTCAGGGTAATGTAGCACTGACGGCCAGGTTTCTGGTACCGAGACTGGCTCTACTGTAACGAGGGGTATGCCAGGTTCCAAGTGGTCAATTAGTCAGAGGCATAGGCAGACGTATCTGCGGCCGACAGCAGACATCAGAATGGTGTGTTTTCTCCCTGGTACCTGGATCAAGGATATCTCAGAGAGAGTGCAGAATATTCCCAAAGGGGACGGGGACCTGCAGGAGGTTGTTGTACACATTGGAACTAACATCACAGGATGAGGATGAGATTCTGAGGAGAGAATATAGGAAATTAGGCAGGAATTTAAAAAGTCGATCCTGGAGGGTAGTAATATCTGGATTACTCCCGGTGCCACAAGCCAGCGAGGGTAGGAAAAGGAGGATACAGCAGATGAATGTGTGGTTGAGGAGATTGTGCAGGAGAGAAAGATTCGCATTTTGGATCATTGGAATCTCTTCTGGGTAGAAGTGACCTGTATAAGAAGGATGGATTGCACCTGACTTGGAAGGGGTCTATATACTGACGGGGAGATTTGCTAGAACTGCTTGGGAGGATTTAAACTGGTAAGTGGGGGGAGGCAAGGTGATAGTGAGGAAAGAGAGCAGTCTGAGACTAATACATTTGGGAAAAGGAACAAGTCAAACAGTCAGGACAGGCAGGAACAAAGCAGAGAACGAGTCAGGACTGATAAATTAAACTGCATTTGTTTTAAGACGCCTAACAGGTAAGGCAGATGAACTGAGGGCATGGTTGGAAACATGGGACTGGGATATCTTAGCAATTACAGAGATGTGGCTCAGAGATGGACAGGACTGACAGCTTAATGTTGCAGGGTACAGATGCTAAGAGGAGGATAGAAAGAGGAAGAGGGAGAGTGGCATTTTTGATTAGGGATACCATTATGCTTGTACTTAGGGAGAATATTCCTGGGAATACACCCAGGGAAGTTATTTGCGTGGAACTGAGAAATAAGAAAGGGATGATCACCTTATTGGGATTGTACTACAGATCCCCCCAATACTCAGCAGGAAATTGAGAAACAAATTTGTCAGGAGGTCTCAGTTATCTGTAACAATAATAAGGTGGTTATGGCAAGGATTTTAATTGTCCAAACATAGACTGGGACTGCCATAGTGTTAAGGGCTTGGATGGACAGTAATGTGTTAAGTGTGTACAAGAAAATTTTCTGATTCAGTATGTGGATGTACCTACTAGAGAAGCAGCAAAACTTGACCTATTCTTGGGAAATAAGGCAGGGCAGGTGACTGAGGTGTCAGTGGGGGAACACTTTTAGGGCCAGTGACCATAATTCTATTAGTTTTAAAATAGTGATGGAAAAGGATACAGCTGATCTAAAAGTTAAAAGTCTAAACTGAAGGAAGGTAAATGTTGACATTATTGGGCAAGAACTTTCAAAAGTTGATTGGGGGCAGATGTTCACAGGTAAAGGGACGGCTGGAAAATGGGAAGTCTTCAAAAATGAGATAACGGGAGTCCAGAGACAGTATGTTCCTGTTAGGGTGAAAAGCAAGGCTGGGAGGTGTAGGGAATGCTGGGTGACTAGAGAAGTTGAGGTTTTGGTCAAGAAAAACAAGGAAACGTATGTCAGGTATAGACAGCAGGGAACGAGTGAATCCCTAGAAGAGTATAAAGGCAGTAGGAGTATACTTAAGATGGAAATCAAGAGAGCATAAAGGGGACATGAAATAGCTTTGGAAAATAGGGTTAAGGAGGATCCAAAGGGATTCTACAAAGACATGGAGAGAACAGGGCCCCTTAAATGTTCAGCAGGGCCGCCTACGTGTGGAACCGCAGGAGACAGGCGAGATACTAAATGACTATTTTCCATCAGAGTTTACTGTGGAGAAGGATATGGAAGATACAGAATGTGGGGAAATAAATAGCGACATCTTGAAAAATGTCCACATTACAGAGATGGTGGTGCTAGATGTCTTAAAACGCAAAAAGGTGGATTAACACCCAGGACCTGATCAGGTGTACCCTAGGATTCTGTAGCAAGTGAAGGAAGACATTGCTGGGCCCCTTACTGAGATATTTGTATCATCAATAGCCATAGGTGAGGTGCCAGAACACGGGGTTGGCTAACATTGTGCCACTATTTCAGAAAGGTGGTAAGGAAAAGCCAGGGAACTATAGGCCAGTAAGCCTGATATCGGTGCCAGGCAAGTGCTTGGGGGGAAACCTGAGGGACAGAATTTACATATATTTGGAAATGCAAGGACTGATTTGGGATAGTCAACATGGCTTTGTGTGTGGGAAATTGTGTCTCACCAACTTGGAGTTTTTTGAAGAAGTAACAAAGAGGATTAATGAGGGCAGATCAGTGGATGTGATCTATATTGACTTCAGTAAAGCGTTCAACAGGTTCCTCATGGTGGGCTGGTTAGCAAGGTTAGATCACATGGAATACAGGGAGAACTAGCCATTTGGATATAGAACTGGCTCAAAAGGTAGAAGACACAGGGTGGTGATGGAGGCAACAAGGTGCAGGGCTGGATGAACACAGCAGGCCAAGCAGCATCATAGGAGCAGAGAGGCTGACGTTTCGGGCCTAGACCCTTCATCAGAAAAGGGGGAGGGGAAGGGGGTTCTGAAATAAATGGGGAGAGAGTGGGAGGCGGATAGAAGATGGATAGAGGAGAGGATAGGTGGAGAGGAAACAAACAGGTCGAAGAGGCGGGGATGGGGCCAGTAAAGGTGAGTGTAGGTGCGGAGTTAGGGAGGGGATTGGTCAGTCCAGGGAGGACGGACAGGTCAAGGGGGCGGGATGAGGTTGGTCGGTAGGAGATGGAGGTGCGGCTTGAGGTGGGAGGAGGGGATAGGTGGGAGGAAGAACAGGTTAGGGAGGCAGGGACGAGCTGGACTGGTTTTGGGATGCGGTAGGGGGAGGGGAGATTTTGAAGCTTGTGAAATCCACATTGATACCATTGAGCTGCAGGGTTCCCAAGCGGACTATGAGTTGCTGTTCCTGCAACCTTCGGGTGGCATCGTTGTGGCACTGCAGGAGGCCCAGGATGGACATGTCATCTGAGGAATGGGAGGGGGAGTTGAAATGGTTCGCGACTGGGAAGTGCAGTTGTCTATTGCGAACCGAGCGTAGGTGTTCTGCAAAGCGGTCCCCGAGCCTCCGCTTGGTTTCCCCAATGTAGAGGAAGCCACACCGGGTACAGCGGATGCAGTATACCACATTGGCAGATGTGCAGGTGAACATCTGCTTGATGTGGAAAGTCTTCTTGGGGCCTGGGATGGGGGTGAGGGAGGAAGTATGGGGGTGAGGGAGGAGGTATGAGGGCAGGTGTAGCACTTCCTGCGGTTGCAGGGAAAAGTGCCGGGTGTGGTGGAGCTGGAGGGGAGTGTGGAGCAGACAAGGGAGTCACGGAGAGAGTGGTCCCTCCGGAAAGCAGATAAGGGTGGGGAGAGAAAGATGTCTTTGGTGGTGGGGTCGGATTGCAGATGGCGGAAGTGTCGGAGGAGGATGCGTTGGATCCGGAGGTTGGTGGGGTGGTGTGTGAGGACGAGGGGGATTCTTTTTTGGTTCTTATTGCGTGGACGGGGTGTGAGGGATGAGTTGCGGGAGATGTGGGAGACACGGTTGAGGGCGTTCTCGACCACTGAGTGGGGGGAAGTTACGGTCCTTGAAAAACGATGGAGGGTTGCTTTTCAGGCTGGAGGCCTGTGACCAGCTGTTTGCCACAAGGATGGGTGCTGGGTCCACTACTTTTTGTCATTTATATAAATTACTTGGATGAAAATAGAGGAGGTATGGTTAGTAAGTTTACAGATGACACCAAAATTGGAGGTGTAGTGGAAAGCGAAGAAGGTTACCTCAGAGTTCAACGGGATCTTGATCAGATGGACCAATGGCCCAACGAGTGGCAGATGGAGTTTAATTTAGATAAATGTAAGGTGCTGTATTTTGGAAAGGCAACTCAGGACAGGACTTTTACACTTAATGGTAAGGTCCTGAGGAGTGTTGCTGAACAAAGAGATCTTGGAATGCAGGTTCATAGTTCCTTGAAAGTGGAGTCACAGGTAGACAGGGTATGCTTGCCTTTTTTGGTCAGTGCATCAAATATAGAAGTTGGGAGGACATGTTGCAGCTGTACAGGAGACATTAAGAACTGCCAATGCTGGAGTCAGAGACAATACAGTGTGGAGCTGGAGGAACACAGCAGGCCAGGCAGCATCAGAGG
>NC_063335.1:47459383-47481253 GCF_021869965.1 Rhincodon typus
AAGGATGTTGTGAAATTTGAAAAGGTTCAGAAAAGATTTACAAGGATGTTGCCAGAGTTGGAGGATTTCACCTAATGGGAGAGACCGACTCGGCTGGGGCTATTTTCCCTGAAGTGTTGGAGGATGAGGGGTAACCTTATAGGGGTTTATAAAATCATGAGGGGCAAGGATAGGGTGAATAGACAAGGTCTTTTCCCCAGGGTTGGGGAGTCCAAAACCACAGGGCATAGGTTGAAGGTGAAAGAGGAACCTAAGGGGCAAATTTTTTCCATGCAGAGGGTGGTGTGTGTATGGAATGAGCTGCCAGACAAAGTGGTGGAGCCTGGGATGATTACAACATTTAAAAGGCATCTGGATCTGTATATGATAGGAAGGGTTTAGAGGGATATAGGCCAAATCCTAGCAAATGGCACTTGATTTATATAGGATATCTGGTTGGCAACGACTAGTTGGATGGATGGGTCTGTTTCTATGCGGAATATCTTTATGACTCTAATTCTAAAAAGGAACTATTTATTTTGTTTGCACATAAAATTATCCCAATGTAAACACAAATTCATTACTTGTCAGGGTTTTTCTCTCACAATGTCCTTTAAAAGAAATCACCACGGCTGCAGAAATGTTATAAGTTAATCATTAGTTAACCCCTTTAAACACATAGCCCAAATGCCATTGGTTCCATTTCAAAAATAAATAAGTAAATATACGTCAATCACACGACTAATATCATAATATGGAACCACTTGGCTTCTGGCTTTGTTGTCTAAATGGCCCTCTGCAAAGGGAGTTATGATTACCCATTCAAACATAGAACATTTTTCTTCACAGATTCTGTTTAGTGGCTCATTTATGTTTTACCATAAAAATGATTACTTTTATTCCATAATTCATTTTCAAAGCAATAAATTTAAAATGTCAAAAACGATACCTCTCTTATTTCATGTCCTGCCCCTCTGTACGATTGTAGATCATTCAGGATTCCTTCTGCATCCTTTAACACTACATTCACCTGATTAAATATTTCTCTTTCAGCTTCCGTGGGCTGTGCGTCTGAACAGTAGTGCATAAGTATTCAGTACAAACAAAATTCAACATAGTATTTCAATAAACAAAGCTAATTAACGAACCTTAGGCAGACATGAATAATATGTTAATTTAGAAGTTAAGGTCACATAAAAATTTTACATTTCACTTTTGAGCACTTAAAGTTTTTGTTTTCTCAGCTGGAAGTTTGTCAAATTTCAAAGTAGTACTTTCTAAAAAAAAAATTGCAAAATCTAGTCCTTGAATTTTTATGATTGCAAATATTTAAGGGGGGAGTTTAGACATCAGATTTTATGGTATTTAAAACCAAAATTGATATTTAGTTCTAGATTCAGCTTCTCAAGAAATTATCCCACATTGTTCTCCATTCCATAAATTTAACTCTTAATAAAAATTAGAGACATAACATTGCATGAAAACTGTCAGCAGAAAACAGCAAGGTATAAAAGGTTAATATATGCCATTTGATTTTGAACTATATTTTTGTTTACAGTTGTAACAATTTATAAATATATAGAACATTTATCACACTAAAGCATAGCGCTGAACAGACGCTTGAACATGATACAAACAAAATTTGTCACTGAGTCACAGGAGTGGATATTAAGGCTAATGACTAAAATCATGGCCAAAGAGTGCTTTAAAGGAGAAAAGTGAGATTGAGACAGAAAGATCTAGGAAGCCAGAACTTAGGTTTTAGGAAGCTGAAGGCACAGTTGCCCATGGTGTAATGACTACAATCGGAGATGCACAAAGTAGAGAACTGGAAGAGCATCCATCTCAAAGGGTTGTTGAACTGAAATCACGCAGATAGGAAAGGATTTGAAAACAAGGATAAAAAGTTTTAAAACTAACGTGTTGCTTAACCAGGGGTCAGCAAACAGCACTGGAACAATCAATTCTAGATGTAATAAAGATACAAAATAAAAATATCAGCAATATCAGCAGAGCTGAGGCAGAAGTAAATTCAAGTGATGTTATGGAAATAAAATAGGCGGTCTTAATGATAGACTAGAGATACACCTCAAAAGGTTTGCAGTCTGAGTCAGACTCAGTCACCAGGAACACTAATGGACTCAATGCCTAGGGACAGTGTTTGCCACAGGAATCTAAGACAGTGGCTTAAATCTTCCTCACTTTCTTTGGAGGAAGTCTGTAGTGATCAAGCACTGAATCTCAATGAAGATATCAAAAGTGTGATGGTGGTGAGGTAAAGATGTAAAGATTCCATGTATCTGCGAAGATGGAGACACTGTTTTCAGGTGATGTTACTGCACAGCAGCACATGAAGACGCGTGACAGAACCAGGGATAAATACATCGGGAACACCTGAGCTAATAGAGTTTGAGCAAGAAGGACATCCAGCTTGTTCTTTAACTACAACTGGATAAATAAGAATGTAACTGGGTGAGTGCAGGCCAATGCAGCCGGATGACAGTGGAGGTGATGGAGGAGATTGGGACGATTAGCCATGTCAAAGGCTGCAAACAGGTCAAGAAGTATAAGGAGTAACAGTTTCAAACAAACAATCAGTCACATGGGATATCATTTGTCACAACAGCTGTTTTAGTATTGTGACACTTAATTGATAGGGTTAAAACATGAACATCAGGCAAGATGAGCTGAGATTTGAAGCAACAGCATTTGTAGCAGAAGGAAAATTTGGATACAGGGATGTAGTTTGCAAGGGCAGAGGGGCACAAATTTATATTAATTTGAGAAGAGAGACAATGACACCAGGTTTGAAGGAGAGAAGGAACAGTATCATAGTGGAGACAGAATTGTCACCAGAATGAACTAATATGGAAGCCAGTAAGGGAAATTTAGGTAGTCAGTGTTTCAGCAGGATCAGTGCCTCAGATTATAAATCACAGTATAAATTACAGGATTACTTAAAGAAAAGTAAGTTTAGTGAGCAAACATAAAAAGCTATCTTTATCCTCCTCAACATGTGTACAAGCATGTTCAATTTGGTCCAAGGTATTTGAAGATGCAAACTTAGCTTATACAAAGACATTCTCAAAAGGGCAGCTTGTGTAACAGATTCTCATTGGATCTTTTAGCCTTCAAGGTGTATTTAAATTCAGTTCAAATAGATACAGAGACTCAGATGAAATGTACTTGGGCAGTCTCTATCTAACTTCTCAGGGTGGGACAGTCCATAGCACAGAACTGCTCATAGAACAATAAAATGAGCAGCTTCATTCACAAAGGAAAGCCCCGAGAGTGGAAATGAAAACCACATGAACAAAACGGTAGGATAAGGTTTTGAGACGAAGTCACGTTTTTAAAGAGGACATACAGATGTGCTTAATCAGCGTTGAAAGAATCTGAAAGCAGCAATGACCATACACCAGGAAGTGTTCAATTTTCAAGCCCTGAATTCAAACACTAAAGGTAATGTTCACATACAGTGGGCTAGAACTTCTGCCCTCTGTGCTGAGCAAATCCACGTCTGCAGCACAAATTGGAGGTGTGGGAGCCCATAAATTTGTAGTTACCAGGCCATTCATGACAAACAGCAGTTTTCCCAGGGTACGGAAACATTGCAAGTCATGATCCAATGCTCACATGAAGCCACAAAGGATCACTATTTAAAGTCTGTTGCAAATGCAAATTCTCCCAGACATTGGTATTTTCATCAAGATGGGTGTGTTCCTGATGGCTTTGTGAACCATGCAAGGGAAGTTAATTCACAAATTTTAGCTTGTCTGCTAAAGAATGGGAAGCCTATTTTGTGCATAAGCTGCCCTATAAATTTAACAGTATTAAGATTTCGATTTAAATGAGTCATCTAGATAGATTGCTTTGAGTTTTACATCTTTATAAAAATTGGACAGATGCCAAGGAAAGGAGATGGGAGGAGGATTAGGGAGCTAAACAACTGCATGGTGAGCTAAACAGCAGACAGAGGCATGCTTTCTAACCTGCTAGCCTTGCCATTTGCCTCCCTAAGTTCTTGCCTCCACCCTGCTTCAGGAGGTGGTAGTCACAACTGCAGCTTGTCTGATTCTGGAAACTGATTTTCAGAAGTCAGGAATACAATGTCAGGAAATGGCAGGATTTACACTTTCCAACTGGTCCTGTGTTTCAAAATTTCCATAGTTTTTATTTTTTTAGATACTATCTTACTTGAGAAACAATGTTTCAAACAGCTGCTGAGCAAAACGGTGTAGTAGCAATTTAAGGACAAAGAACAAAGCAAGGTTGAAAGTAGCTTCTGTCAGACACTTTTTAGGAATACTGGGAAATTGCTACATTTCATTTCCTTGCTAATTACTGAGAATAATGATTGGTTGCATGTACATTAATTTCGTTGAAACATTTTTGTATTATTCGGGATATATCCTTGGTAAAGGCAGTTGAAAGGTGACCCGTTTGGGAATTATATTTTAGGTATTTATTGACCAAACAGACAAAAGGCAAACATCTAGAAAATTGAAAACAGACAACTTGTTGTGAAAGAACAGAGACACAAACAGCAGGATTGAGAGAAACAATAGCATCTTGAATCCAAGACAGGACACATGGAACTTAAGGACACAATATTTTTTCCTGATTGACAATAGGAACCAAGATCTTGAAACTTAACATGGCTTGGGATAGTACATTTGGCTCCTTAAAATGTTCAAGTGATAACAAAGGAATGATGGGTTGAAGCAGGATCCAAATACTTTGCTGTAAAAGTATGAGGGGACTCCACCAGCACAGTGATTTTTAAATGTTTTACATGTTGCACTGACAAGTGCAACCAAATCTTCAATATAACAAGGAGAATTTATACGGCAATCATGTGTCTATCCATAGGGTAACTGTAATGCTGTTGTGATTTGGTACTACTGCTCAGAAATTAGCTTCTGTCAAGTCTTATTTGTACTGAATAGAATTTAACCACTTCACCAATGAAGGCAATTACTTCAAAGAGGGGATAAATAATTCATTGATAGACTGAAATCCAAGGCAGGTAGAGAATGTACTCCATTTGAGGAAAATAAAGTATCACTTCAGGCAAACAAGCGTTTACTTTAAAAGCCATCTATTTCCCACTTCTATTAAGACCTAATAAGCTACAAGATCAAAACTTAAAATGCTCATACTAATAATGTCCAGTGGTTAATTTGCTAATTAGGTTCAAAAAGGGGCACTAAAAAATGCATCTAACATGCATAACCTGATGTTACTAAGGACATTTTCAAATAATTTATTATTCTTGACAAAAATCTTAATTAACAGAAAAGGCGGTGTTTAAAAAAGTTGTTTAAATACAAACCTTGTACATACTGTAACCAATGCAATTATAAACTAATTATCTGCTAACATTCAGTAATTTTTATGTGACTTTATAATGGTTATACTAGGTCATAAATGTTTGATACATCTAGAACTTAACAGCTTTCACAAATTGATTATCTTCCTCTAACTTAAAGTAGATTTGATAAACAAAGAGAAATTTTTTAATTGGAAGAAATGCACTCCACACCTTTTGAATTTAAAAAGAAAATTCATTCCTCCCAAAATTTGATCCTATTTTTTGTTTTCTGTAGCACCAGATGATCCAGTAGAAATACTACAGGGTTCATATCACTTCAGCTGCCAAATTGCAAAATTCTTTTGCTCTGAGCAAGTATCTTTTTCATTTTTGGGTGGTAGAAAGGGAAATCAGACATGTGTTGCCACATTATAAAGTGGAAAGACTAATGCAGTGCAAATGTTTTGCCACTAGAATTTTTGCATTGTTGTCAATGGAATGGACCATTTTCAGGAGACAAAAAAGTGCACACACCCGAACAGCTGTAACCTGCAAGGCTACGGACAGGTGCTTGAAAGTTGGATTATAACAGAGGTTAGTTTATTCAGAGCAGACATGGGCTGAATTGTCTCTGTTCCATTATTTTCTATATGGTTTTGTTGATTTTTGGAGATCGTTTTGTTTTACCCAGCCTACAACACAATAGAAAACCTATTCAAACTCTGAGCAATTCTTCAGCATAACGGGATTGCAAACAAATGGAAAGATGTACTTTCTACTTTGTAGAATCTTTACAATTATTCAATCTTCTATCCACTGATTCGTTCTGGCAGAATAATTTATAGCGTGCACATAAAAATGTACCCTGATGACAACTCTGTAGGTAGGTAAAATCCCTGCTAGCCTTCTCCTGTATTTCTGTACCCTAAATCTCTAGGACCTATACCATAGCAATTCATTTTCTACAAATACACATTGGACTATTGTTTCAGATATTTTGCATTTTTTCCCAACAATCCCAAACTATCAGTTTTTGGGAATCAAGAATCAGGATTTGCTTCTATTGTTTACTATTATGATAAATCTGCCAATTTTAGCATGTAAATGTGGTGAGATAAGACTGTATCTTCCATGTTTCTACCAATCTACCTGAAGTAAAATAATCAGTACCTCTAAAATTAAATCTGCTATATATTTCAAAACCATTACTCTTCCATTTACAAACTGTCCTAAATAACTTTTCACGACATAAAGTTTAAAAATATGTTTCTAAACAAATGAAGGTCTTGTGGGAATAAGTGAACTTAAATGAGTTATTATCATAAATATTCCAGCTGTTATTTTTGAATTAAATTTTGACAGGTGTGGAAACACTTCTGTCAGGTATTATCTAGTAAAATCACATTTATTTTTAAGAATTCTACTGGACCATTAGTAGTTAATATCAACTTACAATACCAATTATATTACGGCAGATTATTTATTTTCTCCTTCAGAGTGAACCTACATCAGCATTAACAGTGCTACAGAACAAATATTCTTGAGGTTTTCCAATCACTTATGTAAAAACACCTCCAAAATCAAACATTCATTAGAGATCAATAATGTATATTTGTAAGTAGCACATAGATAATCTAATGACACATATGTGTATTTATTGCAAATATTCTGAACAAATATAGAAAACAAAATGGATTAAGGATCAATTGAATTCCATAGTTAATGAGAGATGCAAATACATTTCACCTGTAATTAAAAAAACGGTTGCAGACAAAAGAAAGACAAGTAACATGAATGACAAAACATGGACAATCAAAGACTGTTGACCAAGATTAGAAACAAAGTAGCTTAGCAATGTGGGGAAAACGTTAGCTCCATTGGAACAGTAGGTTTCATGTTTTTCAATGCTCTGAAAACTTGTGCTAAAATGTTTTGACTTTGCAAACACAAAGTACACGTACAATCAGCAGTCTTGGGCATTTTTTTTACACTGAAAATTTCTGATCTAAAACACTGCAGAAGACTGGAGAATAGATGCACACAGAACACGGAATAGCAGCAAATATTGATCCAAATAATTTTGACAAAAACAGCGCAACCACGTACACTGTTTGGATTTGTTGCATAAAACGTAGACATGAATGGTTTTGGATTACTGCAAGCCAGAACAAACATTGCAAAAAGCATCTAAATCATACATTTAGCATGCAAAAGGACTATATAGCACTTGTAACTGCAATAATGCAGTGAAGCTTCAATCTGCTATAAGTGCAAGGCTATTAAGTAATCAGAACTCCTCATCTCCATTGAACAAGGGCATGAAGGTCAGATTATCGAATGACAGCTAGTCTTCCTTATTCACTGGTTGACATGGAATAACTTATTTCAACAAAGTAAATGTTAATAGTTTAGTAAGTCAGCCCCCTCAACTGAAGTGCAGCAAATAACGAAGCACAACAAAAAAATTTGAAAGCATTTGTTCACAAATACCGAAACCAAATATATACACACGTACATACACATATACATATGTACACATTTGTATATATAATGCATCTTAGGGATGATATTAATCTACAAAACTGCAATTTTAAATAGTGCTTAATCTTACATCAATCATAATTTGCCACTTGAGATATATAGATAGAATTGATTACTCACGATAAGGCCAGAATTTTAAATAAGTATTATCCAATGGGAATAAACAAATAATTACCTTTCAAATCAGTTCATACATATGTAATAATTTTGTCCCCCAGAGCTGTATTTCATCTCTTACATGCATCAAGTTAGCATTTTAAAGTTACACGGTGCAGGCAAATCACAAACTGATGGCATAATCGACATCACATAAATACAGAATTCAATTGCTGGCTTAACCTGCCAGTAACAGTGAAGTGCTTCATCTTTAGGCACACCAGCTGACAGTCTTTCCATAGCAGCAGTGCTTTAAGACAAGCAAGGGGAAGCTATTGCCTTCAGAGGAAGCATTTCTCTAATTCTTTGAGAAGCAATTTGGACACTGCCCCTGGCAGTGTTATCTGCCCATTGTATGGCATCCAGAGCAATTTGTCCACAGAAGACACCACTGCAATTTTCAAAATGCAGGTCTAAATGAAACTTCCCCAGCCACTAAGGGCAGGCTGAAGTGAAGAGAAATTAGTTAAGAATTGTATTTATGAACAATTAGACACCAATTATTTCCATTATGGCCATCTAATCTGCCCTAAATGATAGTGGGGTGGATTTCACAGTGCCGTAAGCAATGCCTCAATCTGAAGTAATTATGTAATATAAAAGCAACATAAATTTTACTTGTTATCATCAAGGACGTCAGAATAGAAGACCAATGATAACGCAGAAGAGATAAACTTGACTTGGTTTATAACAGCCACGGTACTTTATATTATGGTGGGTGCCCTTATAACTTATTCAGTTAGAGACTGTTCTTCAGTTAACATCAGCTGCGTGGTCTTAATGGAAATTACTTGCAAACAGGATCCTCAGGGAAGGGAATGGGGAGAATGAAACGTCATTATTTGTTCTGGCTTTTCACGCAATGCACTAAGTAGCTGGTAAAGCACCATTGGCTCTACTGATAAGTAATGCTAAGTTGGTGCTGTTGAGAGGAACAAGCCAGAGAACGTGACTTTCTTTTCGTTTTAGGTGGGAAGAATAACCAGAGTAGAAAACACAGCTCAGTGTGATGCCAATTAATACACAATTATTTTCATAACTTTACAAGCACAGATGAACTTAATTTTCTTTCATCCCAATCCTAAACACAGTGACAAATAAAGATGATATATACAAATCCAGAGGCATGCAATATTTTGGTTACAGTTCACCAGGTTAACGCATAACTTTTAGAAAATCACAGAGAGACTAAAATAAAGTGAAGTACAAGCACCATGTAGTGAAAGACTTGGGTGATAGTGTCCCATGTTAATCTTTTGCAAAATATTATTTTTCATTCCTAATTAAAGAGGAGAACAACATATCATTTTAGTTAATGCTTAAAAACAAACTTTGCCTACAGACACATTAATATTCAGTATGTTACAAAAAGATGTTACTCCAGTGCTTCAGTCATTAAATAAGGTCAGGAAAATAACCCCAGTGTAGCCCTCATCACAATATACACCGCAGAGATAGATTTATATACCAGCTACAACTGCAATGAATTTTAACAAATTGACAAGCTAGACTTTAAGGTGTTTAAGTACACCTTCAAAAACAAATTTGATTCCTCAGTGTGTACAATTCTTTGCAAATGAGCAAAACTGTGTTGGCACTGAATGTCTTTTGCATAACATCATCTCTTAGCACAGATAGTTTTTACAGAAGCTGCTCATTGGCAGATTTGGGATGTGGAACAATTGTTGGGTGAAGTCAAAGTGCACTTAGAACTAACTGTATCAAATGTGCTACATGGTGCCTGTATTGAAATGACACACTGCAATAGATTTAATAGCGAGCTGAAAACAGATATAGCCACAAATTTACATTCTATGCTTAGAATTCATATTCATAAACAGCAGCATCTAGCAGGAAAGGGAGGCATGAAGCTCCAAAGCTACTTTTTTTTAATACAGTTATATTTCAGACCCTCGTACAACATGCTTTGTACATTTCTGCAAGCAAAGCAACTGCAGCAATATAAATGGCAGCCAAACAAATTCAAATTGAAATGAACAGAACAGATAAGACTGACTGGGTAATATGTTAAAGACATTTCTAAATGCCCCAAAAACAATTACCAATTCTCACATGGACATGGAGCATATAAAAGAGTACATGCAAAAGATTTGTACACTCCTTCGCCAAGTGGAAATCTAGCATTTAACTACCTACAAAATACCCAAATATTGAAATTGCTTCATGATATTATTGTCAAATAAAAAAAATTAAACCCATTATAATGTAAACAACAAATCTTCGAAAATGAAATACTTCCAGATCAAACAGACTGCTGGAATGGAATGTTAACTGTGTATATATGGGTTATGTGCACACATACAGAATGGAACTTCTTTTAAAACTGAAAAATCATTTTATCATTCTATATTTACCAGTCAGCCACATCTAAGTTCACATCTATTTTCCAATGTATTTCAGTATTCACTAGAATTTAGTGATCAGTCAGATTAGAAACAAAAATGAAAAACAGTGCTGACCATTCCAGCTTTACCATGCAAAGCAATTTAAAACATGCGACAAACCCAATGCAATGTAAAAAAGATGCGGTCTACTGCAGGCAGAAAAGGAATATAAAATGAAGAGCATTCTCACTTTCAAAGTCAAGGAAAAAATTTGGCCCCTGCTCAAGATCTGTGCATGTCAAAACTTTAAGAAGATTCCCCATGTTAAGGTACCTGCCAAGACAAGAAGGAAGAAAAAGTTTTTTTTCCCCTTAAATGTAGAATAGCCAAAAAGTGAGGAGTAACTAAAAAAAACTTTTAAAAAGACAAGGCATGTGACAGAAATTCACTATTAGCTCATATGACTTCTATCATCTACAAGTAAAGCATTTTACCAGCTGTGCCAACTGCTTAAACTAGAAATGCTGCGTGGTTTTCTTGGTTACACTGTAAGCAGCGACATGTGCCAGATGTCACTAACGTTTATCCCCTTCCCCAGAGACAGAGGTGCTGAAGTAGCTAAAGCTGCTTGCAGGCATAACAGCCATCTTGACAAAAAGGACCTGAGAATCGGTGAATGGAAATTAAAAAGCTTTTTAAAAATAAAAATTTCTTTAAAGTTATTAAACAGACAATTAAATTATGGGATGAAGTTTGCAGCCACAATGAAGACGTCATGCAACCATTGTTAAGTGATAGTATCCTGCTGATGCGTGCATTTCTAATACCTGTACTGGCCTTCACTCTGGTGAGACAGAACAAATTTTGTGTACACCAGCTGTGAAGGATCAAACTTACTTTCAAAATCCAAGAAAAAATGTGAAGCATTGTGGTCTATGTCCCTGGTTAGCACCTTAATCAGATTACCCATGTCAGCAAACCTAAAAATAAAATGGTAAATCATTTAGTTCCAACAATTTCCAATAGGCTCCAGGGTTGTAAATGCTGGCCTCTTTGGGGTTCCACCCATTGCATGTGGTTTGGCAGAGATTTGCTGTTGTTGAGGCACAGTTCCGAGAAACAAAGTCTCAGTTTGTTCTCTCTTCTTCATAAAATGTTGCTGTTGAGCATCACCGGAGAGATGAAAAACATGTTTTTCTGAAGTTCCATCAAACAAATTACTGATAGAGAATTGATGTTAGCTATTATTCCTAGCATAGGTTTACTAACCAGATTCAAGGAAAAGAATTTAAACAGTTTCATATTAAACCGAAAGCAGCTGTTGCTGAAATTTTTTTCTACTGTAGTAGTTAACAGGAATTTTCTACAACCAAATTCAGGATTGTTTACTTGTAACATTTTTAACTGAAGATGAGCAATGAATCCGTTGGCAGTATTTTAACTAAATTAAGTTTTAAACACGCAAATGCGTGACGTTATCCGAATGGTCTTCCAATATAATGTTTGGATCCTCTTGTGGTGCAGCTGTAGCATCCCTATCCCTGAACCGAGAGACCCGGGTTCAAGTCCCAACTGCTCCAGAGATGTGTAATAACATCTCCGCCTGAGGTGATTAGAAAAATAGTCCAACATAACATTCTAGTGAATGCACACGCAGGTTTTCATGCTATTTGCCGCTTGGCAATTTCTCAATGCCAACCATGCCTTCAGGGCAATACTTTAGCTCACCCACAAAGAGAAAGATTAAATGCACAAACCTGAAAAACATTTAACTATTCTTGACAATCTTTCATATTCTGTTTTTTTTAAAAAAGCAGCTTTAGCAAATGATTTTGTAGAATTGGTCACCTCTTAGCTTAAAAATTATTTTTCCATTTCAGGCATGACAAACCATGCTTCAAAAAAAAAAAAAAAGTGGACCACATATATCCAAATTAAATTATTCTGTGCAAATACAGAAGTCAATTTATTTTACATATGTATTTTAATGCAGTCAATGCTGAAAATAGAAATATGACTATTATACAAAAATGAACATATATCAAAGAACACATTCTTAAAGCTAATTTCCAATTTAAATCAGTCAGTCTCCATACCATTCTAACATTGAAGTATCATTACAGCCAGGACTTTGGATAGCCCATGTCCAAACCAAAAAACACCTGCTCAGAAGGGGTTAAGTTGTTTAAATTTATACAGTTGGTGTTTTAAACATCTTAAATAAACTATCCATATAGTTTATAAATTTTAGCAGCACAAAACAAACCAGAATTTTAAATGCTTAAGCATTACAAACCCTACCAGGAATTTTGTTTCCCACCTCCATCTCCCCACCCCCCATTTCTTTCTCCTCCCCAACCCATGCCCCGTTGCTTCTTCACGGAAGAAATTTGTTCCAGGGGTACATTTCCACAAAGACCAAGAGTCATTAGCCTTCATTCATACTTCAGCCAAAATCATGAATGTTGACTTTTATCCCTTACTAGACCAGTGACACTAAAACTAACTGCAGCTTCCTAACACTGCCAAGTTGTAATTACCAATCAAGGCCTGTACCTAGAGCTGTTCTTATCCATGTGGTGTGATACCAATCTGTGTTTGCATTTAAGACTTTTTCAAAAATTATATCTAATTTAATTTTGGTTAATGCCCCAATATCCCAAAATGAAGTATGAATAATGCATATAAATTGCATATATTTCAAAAGTGCATGAATTTCAAAACAATGCCTAGCTGCCTTTGAAATGACCCCACGTACACCAGCTCTGACTGCACAAATAACAAAGATCTGATGTAAAAATTGCTTTAGCATGCGTCATTGAATTGTATCCTGATTTAAATTTAACCTAATCCAAAAAAAATCTACAAAAAGAACTATTAAGTTGTATACAAAATACATAGTGAAGATTCAAGAGTATTGGTATTTGGTTACAAGCTCCTTAAATCAGACTTCCCCATGAGTAGTTATCGATTGCCATGTGGAATGCTGATTATCCATGTTAAAGGTATTAGCTCAGAGAAGGTTCACGAGGATGATCCCTGGTGTGGAGGGATTCTTTTATGGGTAAAGGTTGAACAGGTTCGGACTCTACTCATTGGAATTTAGGAAAATGAGAGGCGATCTCATTAAAACATATCAGTTTTAAAAAGGACCCGACAGGGTTAAGGCTGAGAGGATTTTTCGCTGCATGTGACAGTCTCGGACCAGAGGAGATAGTCTCAGAATAAAGGGGAACCAATTTAAGACTGAGATGAGGAGGAATTTCTTCTCTCGGAGGACAGAGGAAGCTGTAAGGCAGATTCTTTGTGTATATCTAAGATAGATGCTTGACCGGAACAGAAATCAAGGCTTATGGGGACAGGCAGGAACATAGACAACAGGAGTGTTGAATCAGCCATGATTCAATTGAATGGTGGAGCAGGCTTGATGGGCTGAACAGTCTGCAGCTGCACCTATTCCTTACAGCCTTATGTTGTGGTAATAATATAGGCTTGGCTCAAGGAAAGGAAGGACTAGGTATTCAGAAAAGACAGAAAAGTAAGTAAAGGAGTAAAGATTGCGGTATTGGTTTAGGAGAGCAATGCATGCAGGAGAAAGAGGTGGTCACAGAGTGTTCAAGGGTAAAATCAATTTTGCTAGAGCTACAAAAGAAAAACAGTGCTCTCTATAGTCTACAGACCACCCAATGGTAGAAAGGATGTACAGAAATAAATCTGCAGGGAAATTGAAGACAGAAGAGCAAACATCGTCACTAGAAGAGTTCAAAATTGATGATGAGGAGATATTAGAAACACTGTCAATATTTAAAAAGTTGACAAGACACCAAGGCCAAATGCAAAGATTGCAAGAAGTGAGAATGGAAATTATGAATGTACTGCTTTTAATCCCTCAGTTTTCCTTAGCCTCAGGGAAGGTGCCAGACGACTGGAGAATTACAAACATTAAATCCTTGTTCAAAACAAGTTAAAAGGACAAGCCCAGTAATTATAGACCAGTCAGTTTAAATTTGGTGATGTGGAAATTTGTAGAAACAATTATTTGGTACAGAATTAATAGTCCCATGGGAAAAGATGATGTGATCCAGAAAAGCCAACATGGAAAGGCTGAAAATGGTTTGAGGTAAAATAGTGTTTAACTAACTTGGGATTTCTTTTGATGAAGTGACAGACAGGTTTGAGGAGGGTAATGCTGTTGATGTTGCGTGCATTGACTTCTAAGAGACATTCAATACAGTGCCACATAACAGACTTGTAAGCAGGGTGATAGCTCACGGACGACAAGGAACAGTAACGATGTGGGTACAAGATGGCTGATAGGAAATGGAGAGCAATTATTAATGGATATTTTTCAGGCTGGAGGATGCTTTGTAGAGGAGTTCTCCAGGGGTTGATACTGGGAATCTTAATTTTCTTGGTTTATATAAACGATATAGATGTTAGTGACCAGGAGACAAAGTTTGAGGATGATACAAAACTTGGAAATGGTGAAGAGGACAACATAGAGCTTGGAAAAGACTTACAAGTTGTTGGAGTGGAAAAATTGATGAGAGATGAAGTTCAAAATGGACAAGTGAGAGGTCATTTATTTTGGTACAAAGAACATGGAAGTCAAGATAACATATGGGGTATACTTCTAAAGGCATGCAAGAGCAAAGGGTCCTGGATGTATACGTACATAAGTCAATAAAGGTAGCAGGACAGGTGACAGCAATTAAAATACACAGTATCCTGGGTTGTATTAATAAAGAGAATAGGGCACAAGTGCAATAAAGTTATGCCAAATTTGGCATAGCATAAGGCAATAGCTAGACCTCAGCTAGACTGTACAGTTCAGTGTGCCATACTTTAGAAAGGATGTGAGTGCATTGGAGAGAGTGGAGAAGAGACTTACAAGAATAGTTCCAGGATTCCAAGAAATATCAGATATATTGGAGAAGATGGGACTTTTTCCCTAAGAGAGGAGAAATCTAAAATGAGATGTGAAAAAGGCTTTCAAAATCAAGAGGGGCTGGACCAAACAGAAACGGAGAAATTGTTCCCGTACATGCAAGGATTGAGAATGAGAGGACACAGGTTTTAAATGACTTGCAGAAGAAACAAATGTCATATGCAAAAACACAGTTTCACACAGCAAGTAGTTTAAGTTTGAAACATACTGGCTGGAAGTGGCGGAAACGTAGTCAGAGTGATGCAGTCATATGACACGGAAACAGATCTTTTGGCCCAACTCATCCATGTCGACCAGATTTCCTAAACTGAACAAGTTCCATTTACTTGTGTTTGGCCCATATCCCTCTAAACCTTTGCTATCCACGTTTCTGTCCAAATGTCTTTTAAATGTTATAACTGTACTAGCCTCTACCACTTCCTCTGGCAGCTCATTCCATGTACACACCACCCTCTGTGAAAAAGTTGCTCCTCAAAGTCCCTTTTTAATCTTTCCCCTCTCATATTAAACTTATGCCGTCTAGTTTTGGACTCCCCTAACCTGGGGAACAAACCATGGCTATTCACCTTAGTTATGCCCCTCATGACTTTATAAACCTCTACAAGGTCACCCCTCAGCTTCCTACGCTCCAGGGAAAATGTCCCAGCCTATCCAGCGTCTCTTATAACTCAAACCCTGCATTCCCGGCAACATCCTTATAAATTTTTTCTGAACGCTTTCCAGTTTAATGACATGCTTTCCATAGCAGGGCACCCAAAGTTGTATGCAGTACTCCAAATGTGGACTTACTAATGTCCTGTACAACCATAACATGATGTCCCAACTCCTGTACTCAACGCTCTGACCAATGAAGGCAAGCATGTCAAATGCCTTCATTACCCTGTCTACTTGTAATGCCATTTTCAAGAAACCTTGTACCTGCACCCCTAGGTGTCTCCATTCAACACAGTCCTCAGGGCTCTACCATTAACTGTGCAAGTCCTGCCCTGGTTTGTCTTACCAAAATGCAACATTTTGTATTTAGCTAAATTGAACTCCATCTGTCATTCCTTGGCCCACTGGTCCAGTTGATCAAGATCCCATTGTACTCTTAGATAACCTTCTTCACGGTGCACAATACCACCACCAATTCTGTTGTCATCCGCAAACTTACTAACAATGCCTCCTATATTTTCATCCAGATCAGTTATATAAAAATGACAACAATAGTGGACCCAGCACCAATCCTTGCAGCACACTGCTGGTCACAGGTCTCCAGCCTGAACAAGAGCCCTCTGTCTTCTACTGTCAAGGCAATTTTGTATCTAATTGGCTAGCTCTCCCTGGCGGGTTCAATTGAGGTACTCAACAGGGAATTAGACGATTATTTTAAACAGGAACAATGTGCAATGGTATGAGGTAAAGTCAGAGATTGAGAGGTGAGCCTGTGTCGACATGATGGGCCAAAGGGCCTCATTCTACACTGGCTCACCTCTCAATCTCTGCTTTTACCCCGTACATTGCACATTGTTCCTGTTAAAATAATCCTCTAATTCCCTGTTGAGTACCTCAATTGAACCTGCCAGGGAGAGCTAGCCAATTAGATAATTCTGCCATAATTCTGTTAAATCAGATCTTTCAAACAGTTTCCCCTTAGGGAATTCAAATTTTCTTTACATTTCTGCCTTAAAATACTGTGCAATCTGCTAATCTCTCAAATACATATCTGATCAGTTCCAAAATTATATAACCAAGACAAGAACAGTTATGCCATCATCCCCCATATTATCTCAAATCATTGCATTTTTGAGAAATATTCAGCCATTAATAGACAAAATCTATTTTAGATCATTGAATATATTAACAGTATTTATTTTTGCACTGTTACTAATATTGAAGACAGCATAATCTCAAAACAGTTTGAAAATATATACACCTAAAAGGATGTCTCTGAAGAATAAAAAGTACAAGTTTACGTTATTCACTACCTTTAGTTTTCTTGACACTGTTGTAGTCAGATGTAATAGTTTTCCTGAAATTGGTCAATGGTTGCTAGATGGTCACTTTTTTAATCCAACAGATGTCAAAAACAACGAATAAAGCAACCGGATTCCCTATTTGAATCATACTGCACTATCACTTTCAACATAACCATAACTGTAATGTTTGAAAGATAGGGACAACATCAACTACATTTTTATTTCAACCTATTTTCCTAATCAACCTGTTCAGATCTTATTACACACTTCTGGATCAGGTGGGACTTGAAGCCAAGCCTCTCAGTCCAAGGGTAGGGACACTACCACTGCACCACAAGAGGGCCCAACATCACCTACTTACTAGAAAAGTGCAAACATTTGACCTGATGCCCATCAGAAATTTCTGTTCCCTGATTATGCACTGGGTGCAGGCTTGCAAAGGCCAAGTTTGTTACTGGTTTATTAATTATCTAGAACTACTGAGAGCACATTTTGGCAACTCCAGGGGCAGCACAGCTTACCCAAAAAGGTAAGGCTACATTGTCAAATTTGTCCTGACTACAGCAGGCACTAATTATTATAATGAATGGCTGTTAGCTGAAGATACAAAGCTTCTGTAACATCAAGATAGAGTCTGACCCTCAATAAACAAGTACAGATCCTCATAACTCATTTCATATAAACTTTTAATAGCTACAGAAAGAACTACAATGGGTTATTCCAACAGGCCAGCTATCTTGAAATAATCTTATTAAAAATACCCAAATGCAATGCCACGTAATGGATTAACTGCAACAAACTGCATAATCCAAATTTTCCCAACAAATAGAGGCATATCTAATATGGAGAGAGTAAACAAGAACACAAAGTGTCCAAAGAAAAGCAAGGCAAGGGTACTGGGGGTGGTGATGGTGAGGGAGGGGGAGAGCGAATGAGACTGTGGTCAAAAAGTACAGCTGTATAACGTACCTTGCATTCATGCAGCAGGACTGTTGACAGTACAATGTTTATAAATCGTTGTGATATTTAGCGTAAAGTTGGCAACCAAATTTAGGCAAGCAGTGCAAAATGATTCAAGGAAATAGTCTCATGATACTCATGTTCCACAGTTTGTGACATAATTGTAAATCAAAGAAACAGAAAACTACTTCAGTAATTAAACTTCATAAGAGTACTTCCAAAACAGTTAAATAGCACAAAAGATAGGTTATATACTAGTAGCTCAATATTTTATAATTTTCTTACCAAGAGGGAAGAGTACAGTTATGAGTTGGTTGCAAATAATGTCAACTGCATCCAGTCACAACTTGCCTACTTCAGCAAGGTACCAGAACGCTGCCCCAAGTATGAACTGCCATCTAAGATAATGAAGAAAAGAAACATTAGGAAAACTGAGAGAATAGAAAGAATATTCCTCACAGATAACTTCAACATATGTAACCTAATGTAATTAATCCTTCCTTCTTCAAGTTGTTTAAAGGGCTAATGGCTTCTTCTTATTTAATTCCAGTTTTTTTGCATTTTCCTTCTATCCTGAAGGGTGAGAGTGATGTTAATTCATGTTACCTATGGGCCTCAAACACCATGAAAGATTCCTAAGTGCCATTTTATTAGTCTTCATAGTAACATACTGTTAGCAATTTGACGACAGGAAGAATCACAGTCAAGCAAGACACAAGACTAAGTCAAAAATCCAAACATGTAGTCATATAAAATTTTAGGAGCTGACACCATGGACGATTTTCTTTCCTTTCTTCAGCTATATGGAGCAAAGTCAACGCTGCACAGAACAAGGATTATAAACAGAACATTGCTAGCCCAGATTACTCCACTTACTCACTGATTCATGAGGAAAACTCATTGTACTTTTGGAAAAAAGCAACAATAAGTACATGTTGAGGATTGTGCTTGCATGGAAATATCCAGATGTCCAACGTGAGAACTTATTCTTCTGTAACCACTTGCTTCACCAAAATACTATCTTGTACAGTACAATGCAGACACAAAAGGTTAAAGAGTTCCATACATATGTAATAGGATTATGATAAATTTCATATCTAAAATTGTCAGTTGTTGTTATCATTGCAAATTGCTGATATATGCAGTTTAATGTTTAAAATTCAAAATTGCGCATCATCGTTTTGAGAGATCTGGAAAAATACAATTAGAAAGCAGTCTATTACGAACAGGTTCCATTCTCAAGCGCATTCACAAGTTGATTTATACACAAGTTGGGACACCATACCAGACAATATAAACTAGCCATTTGTAAATATAAGAAAACATTTTTAAAATTAATGTTAATACACCATTGTATGATATCTCATTCGTATGTCAGACGCCATAAGTCAGCTGTTCGTACATTGGGTATTGCCTGTATTCACATTATTCAGATACTACTAGAAAGGTTAACATCGCAAAACAATATAATCTTATTTATTTCTAAAATAGGATACATCTTGTGTTGTTGGTGTAATTTATGAATGAGTTACCAGGAAAGACCATTCTTGGGTCACTGGTAGAGCAGGTCAAAGGCAGGCTGGAAGTCAAGATTGTATAATGGGGTCAGATTTAGTAATCTCACCTCTGGACATGTGATGATGTGATGAATTGAGAGTTAGGTGCAACAGGAGGTAAAACATCATACATATATGTATCCCTTAAGCAAAAGAGAAAAAGACAGAAGAAGAAAAGCACCCAAGTATTGCCATTAGTCAGTTTAATCATTTGGTTAGAATTCTCTTCATATTGGACTTAACTCACATTTGCTAAATTTGCAACTAATCTATATTAGCTTAGTGTTCTTACATTTCAATTTTAGCTCATTCCTTGATGTGTTCTTGATTCATGTTCAAAAGATATTGAAAATTTGATCCAGGCAAATACTTGACTATGTCAGTAGATTCACATACCATAAATTTCTTTTCAGCCACCACATTGTGCAAAGCCCCTCCAACTTCCAAGCCACTCAATAATGGCCAATATCTTGGTCTTGTCTGCAAATGTTGCACGTATTCTGCTACTTAAACACTTGGTGTGTTTCCTCCTTTGACTCCTCCTTGCTCTGCTTTCCTCAATTTTACCCACCCTGCCCAACTGTGTCCATATCTGATTCAAGCCCCATCTTATCACACATCATTTCTGAAACAATTTACCACTCAGCAAATATCTGCCAAAAGACCAGTATCCCTTGCATTCTGTGCCATCTTTAAAAGTCTGCTGTGCACCCAGATATGCACTGCCATTCTGATTTTGCCCTAATTGGTCAAGGATGTTTCCAGAAGATGGCAGAAAAGGAGAAGCAGGTACTGCAATTCCCCAGCAGGGGCTTGCCGGGTCTGGTTGAGTGGGTGGTGCAGAGGGAAGTCCTCCCAGAGCAACAGCAGAGGAGGCCATGCCATCAGACCATGGCAGCATGGTCAGAGGTCCAGCTGCAGAACCAGGGAGTATAATAAGACATATTGGGAGAGAGAAGAAAAAGATTTTTAAAAAAAAACTTATTCAGGGCAGTTTGCTGGCATGGCTGACAATGCCTGTACATTATCTGACATATTTTTTAATAAATAGCATGGGTTTGTCCTTGCATCTGGTTGCTTGGAGATCTGAATAGCCCCAAATGTAATTGTTCCAGAAGAGGCAAAATTCCATAGCTACACAGGACGTACCATGGATTAATATCTGTGGTGAGAGGTAGCTGCAATATCTGGAAGCAAGAGGAACAAGGTATATGAAGGTCCTGCCGAGATCTTTGGTGTCCTTGTCCTACAACATCTGTATCCTTCCCTGCCCTGTGTCCAAAAGTGTTACAGCGGATGAGTTAGTCAACAATATTGGCGCAGGGATCACACAGCAACTGGGAGCAATGCATCAGGATGACCAGAGATTAGGGACCCTGCTGGTCCATGTCCTGTACAGTGCATGGTTGTGTGTGTAATATTCTTCCCCTTTAAAAGCCACATTGGTGGTTTTTGCAGCCCATTCTCTCACAAGTCAAGACACTTAAGCTTGCCCACTCCTGTGGTCACTGCTGTTTTCCTCCCACAGTGCACTCTTGATCTCCAGCACATTGGAAAGCAACAGTATGCACTCAACAGTCAACAGCTTCCAATATCCATCTCTATCCATTAGTGAGATCCCAATTATCCAGCTCCCCTGATATAACAAGGTGTAGAGCTGGATGAACACAGCAGGCCAAGCAGCATCATAGGAGCAGGAAGGCTGACGTTTCGGACCGAGACCCTTCATCAGAAATGGGGGAGGGGAAGGAGGTTCTGAAATAAATAGGGAGAGAGGGGGAGGCGGATAGAAGATGGATAGAGGAGAAGATAGGTGGAGAGGAGACAGACAGGTCAAAGAGGCGGGGGTGAAGCCAGTAAAGGTGAGTGTAGGTGGGGAGGTAGGGAGGAGATCGGTCAGTCCAGGGAGGACGGACAGATCAAGGGGGCGGGATGAGGTTAGTAGGTAGGAAATGGGGGTGCGGCTTGAGGTGGGAGGAGGGGATAGGTGGGAGGAAGCACAGGTTAGGGAGGCGGGGACGACCTGGGCTGGTTTTGGGATGCGGTAGGGGGAGGAGAGATTTTGAAGCTTGTGAAATCCACATTGATACCATTGGGCTGCAGGGTTCCCAAG
>NC_063335.1:47481653-47482060 GCF_021869965.1 Rhincodon typus
TAGGTGGCATCGTTGTGGCACTGCAGGAGGCCCAGGATGGACATGTCGTCTGAGGAATGGGAGGGGGAGTTGAAATGGTTCGCGACTGGGAGGTGCAGTTGTTTATTGCGTACCGAGCGTAGGTGTTCTGCAAAGTGGTCCCCAAGCCTGCGCTTGGTTTCCCTTATGTAGAGGAGGCCACAACGGGTACAGCGGATGCAGTATACCACATTAGCAGATGTGCAGGTGAACATTTGCTGGTTGTGGAAAGTCTTCTTGGGGCCTGATATGGGGTGAGGGAGGTGGTGTGGGGGCAGGTGTAGCACTTCCTGCAGTTGCAGAGAAAAGTGCCAGGTGTGGTGGGGCTGGAGGGGAGTGTGGAGCGGACAAGGGAGTCACGGAGAGAGTGGTCCCTCCAGAAAGCAGAT
>NC_063335.1:47482160-47523207 GCF_021869965.1 Rhincodon typus
TCCTATGATGCTGCTTGGCCTGCTGTGTTCATCCAGCTCTACACCTTGTTATCTCAGATTCTCCAGCATCTGCAGTTCCTACTACCTCTAATCCAGATCCCCTTCCTTGTAGGCCTTCGGGTAAACTTCATACCTGCATGTGCCCCACTCCCCACTCAATCTGTCTAAAAAAGCATGTACGTGGCTCTCAAACCCTGGCATATGCGTTGGCCATGCTAAGTGTAGTCATACAATGTCTTCCCCCAGCTTGAAGCCAGCATGTTCCCAACTGTGGTTGCACATCTTCCCTTCTCTCCACAGCTCCGCTCCCCCCACCCCCCACACTACCACCAATAACCCACTTCCCATCTATTCTTTACCATATTTCCCCGCTCCTGAAATTACTGTTGTCCCCTTCACAAGCCTGCAGCTCCCAGTCCTGGAGAATAATTTTCAAAGTCTCCTTCCCACGGCAGTGGAACCCCCTTGTCTGCACTTCCACTTACCCTTGTTTCGCTTAGTTTCTGTGTACGGACTGTCCACAGCCAAACCATGACGTCTCCAGACAAAAACAGCCTGACACTAAACAGCACCATCTAGTTGATAAATAGCAGTGAAATCAAGGATACATCCTGGAGGTTACCAGTGTTAACTGTCTACAAATGTCAAGTATCACTCTTCTGGAAGGTCTCTTCCATTGTCAAACCTAATGTCATTACCACAGCTCAAAAAAAACCTCATCCACAACTTCTCTTTCCTCTAAAAACACCTTGAATATTTGCTCAGAGATAGTAAGAAATGCCGATGCTGGAGTCCGAGATAACAAGGTGTAGAGCTGGATGAACACAGCAGACCAGGCAGCATCAGAGGAGCAGGAAGGCTGACGTTTCGGATCTGGACCCTTCTTCAGAAATGGGAGAGGGGAAGGGGGCTCTGAAATAAATAGAAAGAGGGGGAGGCGATGATAGAAGGTGGATAGAGGAACAGATAGGTGGAGAGAAGACGGACAGGTCAAGGAGGGGGGGATGAAGCCAGTACAGATGAGTGAGGTAGGGAGTTGAGATGGGGTTGGTCAGTGAGGAGGGAGGGGTGGGTAGGAGGGAGGAAAGACGGACACGTCAAGGCGGCGGGGACGAGGCTAGGAGGTAGGAAGTGCGGGTGGGGGTTGGTCAGTGAGGTGGGAGGAGCGGATAGATGGGAGAAAAGACGGACAGGTCAAGGAGGTGGGGATGAGGTCGGGGGTGGGGAGATTTTGAAGCCTGTAAAGTCCACATGGAGACTATTGGCCTGCAGGATTCTCTGCTGCCTTCTCAATCAGTGTCCACATTTCTTCTACCTTCACGTCTGCTTCTTTCGATTCAGGTTGGCCCAACCCACTTGACATCCTTCCACAACCCAACACTGCTTCCATTATATCTGTCTGTCCATGCAAAAACACTACCATCCAATTCACTTACAACTGCCATTTCAAAATCCCAACTGGGTCTTTGGCTCTCTGTTTACTATACCAGTTGTCCAGTTACTGATTTGCTCAATTACACCTATGCTCGATGGCACTTCTGATGCCATGGTTCTCATGAAACTCTATATATTTCCCTGTCCTAGCTGCTTCCCTAGTAGTAACAGACTTTGGAGAAAGAGGTCAGGGACAGGGTTGTCTTTTGCAATCGAGATATATTTTGAGGAGAGATAATGACAATAGATTTTTCTTTTATTCACTCATAGGATGTGGACTTCACTGGCTAGGCGAACATTTATTGCTTATCTCCAGTTGCCCTGGAGAAGGTGGTGGTGAGCTGCCTTCTTGAACTGTTGCAGTCCTCCTGCTGTGTGTTGACCCACAACGTTATAAGGGAGGAATTCCAGGATTTTGAGCCAGCAACAGTGAAGGAATGGTGATGTATTTCCAAGTCAGAATGGTGAGCATTTTGAAAGGGAACTCGCCAATGATGGTGTTCCCATATATCTGCTGCCATTGTCCTTCAACATGGAAGTGGTTGTGGGTTTGGACAGTGCTGTCCAAGGGCCTTTAGTGAATTTCTGCAGTGCATCTTGTAGTCAATACACACTGCTGCTACTGAGCAAGGGTGGTGAAGGCAGCAGATTTAGCAGACTGCTGTTCTGGATGGAATCAAGCTTCTTGAATGTTTTTGGAGTTGCACCTATCCAGGCAAATGGTGAGTACTCCATCATACTCCTGGTTTGTGCCTTGTAGATGGTGGACAGGCTTTGGGGAGTTATTCAATGCAGTATGCCTGGCCTCTGACCTGCTTTTGTAACCACTGTATTTATATGAAGATTCTAATTGAGTTTCTGGTCAATGGTCACCCACAGGATGTTGATATTGGGGATTCAGTAATGGCAACCATTGAATATCAAGAGGCAGTGCTTAGATTGTCTCTTTTTGTGTGGTTTTTGTGTGGCGTGAATGTTACTTGCCACTTGTCAGCCCAAGCCTGGATATTGTCCACTGCTTGTGTCATTTGAACATGGACTGCTTCATTATCTGAGCGGTTGTGAATGGGGAACATTGCACAATCATTAGCAAACATTCCCACTTCTGACCTTATGATAAAGATGAGATGGATCTACCTGAAGAGACAGACACACTATTAACTTTGGTAACCCCAAGGATCTATTTTTAATCCAGTCCCTCAGTGACAGTGTTCAAAAATAGCATCAGTTTCCCCACACACATGGATGCACTACTTCACCACAACCTCTCCTCCAATGTTAAGATTCTCAGACTGCTCGTCCTACATACCAGGGGCTTCATATCCTGCCATAATCTCCAATTCACACCAACCGACCCCTGTTTCTGACAACTGTTCGATGTTTAACTATCCTGTTCACAACCTTGGTGTTATCTGTTGTCATCACCAAGGCTGTCTACTTTCATAACTTCACTCCAACTCCACCTTTTCCTCATCTCACTGCTACAGACCATTTTCTAGTCATTCCTCCCACATTCTAGGCTCCCCATACTTGGTCATCCAGGACACTACTGCCTGTGTCCTTACACATATCAAGTCCCTTTCATTTATCATCCCTGCGTTTGCTAACCTACATTGTCTTCTGGTCTAGCAACTCTAAGCCTGCAATTCTAATTCATGTTTTCAAACCCCTCCATGGCCTCTGTCTTCCCCTCTCTGTAATCTCCTCTAGCCCCATTGATGGACTGTGCTAATTTGGGTTTATTGAGCAACCTGATATCTGCATCATTAGTGACTCTGCCTATAGCTGCCTAAGCCAGAAGCTCTGGAATTTTCTTCCTTAATCCTTCCACCTTTCTACCAATCTCTAGTTCCTTCTGCACGCAAACGTAAATTTTCACTGTACCGAGGTACATGTGACAATAATAAATTAAATCAAAACATGTTCCTTAAAACCTACTTCTTTGACTAAGCTTTTGGCCATCTGACCCAAAATTTTGCTGCAAGCCTCAGTGTCAAATTCTGCTTAAAATTTCAAAATTTACTTATTTATCACATTTTAAAGTCTATCTTTTCTCAGAACCTCAACATTACCTAAGTCTTTAATTCCCTCCTATAGTATACAGGCTTTTAAAACTCAAGCTTGGATATCACCTACTCACTAGCACCTAATTTTCTTTGCTTTTTCACTCACTTTTTCCAACCTTACTGTCTTCCACAATCGATATCAACATGCTAAAGTTCTTCAAAAAAACTTCATGTAATTAGGTAAATTTTCCTGATGGTGAAATTTGCTTTGGCCATCATTGTAGATCTTGATTACACACTTGGACATGAGCACCAACCACAAAAATCATCAGCACTGTTTATAATTATTAACAATCCAGGAGGGAAAACCCCTGTTTGAATGTGAATAAAATTTAAATTAACCATGGAACACTCTGGTGCATTGCAGCAACACCACCGCCACTAGGCTTTCCTGAAATCTGGTTAGTTTTGCTCAGGGCAGTACTTATTTGAAAAAACAATTAAATATACCTCGATCAGTAAGGAATAAACATGCAACAAAATCTTTAAACAACATTTTGGTACAAACGTAAAAAATGATTAGACCACACACACTTAACATAGCAAGTCAGCAAACTGAGATTTAGCGCCATGTGGCAACATATGAAAAAGCAAAAACGTTTGTTCTAATCATAAATGACAATTTTTTAACCCATTTTTCTAATCAACCTGTTTAGAGATGTTTTTACACCTCTACAGCTAGTGGGACTTGAACCCCACCCCCCCCCCCCCCCCAGTCAAGGGGTAGGGACACTACCACTGTGCCACAAGAGGGTCTATTATCGACTTGGAACAAAAACAGAAGCTTCTGGAAAAGCTCAGCAGGTCTGGCAGCATCTGTAAAGAAAAGTCAGAGTTAATGTTTCAGGTCCGGTGACCCTTTCTTAGAACTGCCAGTTCTGCCAGTCCCAGTTCTGAGGAAGGGTCACCGGATCCTAAACGTTAACCTTGATATTTTTCACAGGTGCTGCTAGACCTGCTGAGCTTTTCCAGCAACTTGTTTTTGTTCCTATTATTGACTTGGCTGCGTTCATATAAAGCTGTGCAACCCCTATGCACATCCATTTACCGGTAGAACATGCATTTGCAATGCAATCTCCAAGAAAATTAAATTACGGCAACATTTCAGATATTAGAAATTGCATTATTAAAACATTGAAACTTTATTCAAAAGCAATGTGCTCCATTAAAATTAACCTTCAAACATCAGGATAATTGCAAATTGTACAATCAGAAAATCAATATTCCTTAAAAGTTAGTTCCAATGGTATAAAACATAATACCTAATATAACAAGATAGGCTGTACGGGCCAAATAAAATTCTAAAGTGAGATTTAAGGGCTGGGAGTAGATACTTATATGCAATTGATAATCATACCAAAAACAAGTCTGAATATTTTCTGAAGAAGGGTCTCAACCCAAAACGTCAGCTTTCCTGCTCCTCTGATGCTGCTTGGCCTGCTGTGTTCATCCAGCTCTATACCTTGTTATCTTTGAATATTTGAGACTTGTTCCCCACTTGCTTTCGTGAGCTCACTCACCAATCCACCCACACATTCCAATCCGCACACATCCACTCATTTACTAACACACAATCCTGTGCACAAACGTTCACACTCAGCATTGCGCTTACACCCACTCTCACACACACCAATTGCCCACACTCGCTCAATCACTCACATATATGAACGTCTTCCCTCACTCTCACTCACACCTTGAAGATTGCTGATTTATTTTGCTAAGAATTTATAGCTTAAAAATAAGGAGTCACCCTTTCAGACAGATGAGGAAACACTTTTCTCGCAGATGGTTCAGTGTCTGTGGGATTCCCTTCCTCAAAAGGCAGTGGATGCAGATTCTTTAAATATTTTTAAGTCAGAGATAGACAGATTCTTGGTTACTAAAAGGGATGAAAGATGATCAGGCATATGCAGGAAGCTACAGTTGAGCTTAAAATCAAACCAGTCATTGGCTACCAATTGGCGAAGCAGAATTGTACGGTCAAGTGGCCTACTCTTGTTCGTATGTTCATTGGAACAGCACAGGATGGTTGTGAGGGTTCCAACACACAACCTAAAACATTATTTGTGTCAGGCTGTGCTGTTGCTATAACCATTGCTCCATATGATCTCCATTCTTTTTCTCTCAAACCCAAACTCTCATTTCCCCTCCTCCAGTGTCCTGAGCCTCATGCCCCCGCCCACCACTCTGCGAGCCAGACAATGGCCTAACTCTAATCCCCATCCACCAGTTGTGACAAGGCTCTCATATTCCTTCTCACCAAGTAGTATCTTCTCTTTACCCTACCAATCCCAATAATCCAAATTCACTGCTGAGACTCCAGGCCTCAGGCTCAGCTAAACCAATCACACAGTGCCATTCACTGCTCTTCCAAACTGTTTCCTTTGCATTTGCTACAGATAGGTTTATCCTATCAGCAGCAAATAGTGAAGAGAAACAGCATCTGATTAGAAGAGCAGATCTTGAAAAGTCTCAGTTACACTTAACCATATTTTTAACATTGCATCCTGTGCAGCCCGCAAGCCATTGTGGTTAGGGAAAAGCCATCAATCTTGGATTTAAACTGAAAAGCTTATATTTGCAGAAGAGGTTCACAAATGTATGTCATCCTTTGCATGTGGAAACGTTTCAAAATTCCACCCTGAAAAGGTCTAGCTCTAATTTTTAAGACTGTGCCCTATCATTCTGGGCTCTTTAAGCAGTAGATACAGCAGCTAGATAGAAATTTTATGTTGTTCTTAATAGCTTATAAACTTCAATCATCCTTCTCAGTATCAGTGAATATAAAACTAGTTTGTGTAATCTCTCTTCATAATTTTAAGCCTTGAAGTTGAGGTATTATTTTACTAAACCTATGCTGCATTCCCTCCAAAGGCTGCTTTATCTTTTCTAAGGTGATTCTTAGAACTGCATACAGTATTTATTGCTATTGGAAATGACAAACTTCAAAATAAATTGAAATCACAATCACATTCCCCAAAGTTAAATTTGCATGTTTAAAATAGCTGTACTGTCTGCGGTCTCTTGGCGGCACTCCTGAGCTAGTAATCAAATGTTCTAAGCAGAATTAGTATTCACTGACTGTTTTGTAACCATATTTCCAGCCCAAAGCATTTCTATCTCATTTTACATGCCTCTATCTATTCAATAAAGCCACCAGCAATACTTCCCGTATCCATAATGTAGACAGAGTTGGAATAAGAGAGGTCACTACCACGGCAGAGAGGTGGTGCTCCAAATAAATGCAGAAAGGCAATGGCACAGAGGTAATTTCACTGAATTTGTAATCCAGAGGCTCAAACTAATGCTCTGGGGACAAGGGCTCAAATCCCATTTAAATTTGCTTAATAAATCCAGAACAGAAAAACTAGCCTCAATACAACATTGATTATTGTAAATGCCCATCTGGTTCACGTGTCCTTCAGGGACACTCGCCTGATCTGGCTTAGATGTGACACACGGCAACGAACAAGCCTCTGAAGTGGGCCAGCAATTCAATGCTGGTCTTGCCAAGTGATGTGCCCATCCCACAAAAGAAGAAAAAAATTCAATCCATTGTTAAGTAAATTGTTTCATTGTCAGTATCAGGAGTCTGTGACCAACAGATTTCTAATCAGAAAGGAACGCTGATCACAAATCCACTTGAACCACACTTGCACCATAGCAAAATTCTGTAGCTACCAGAAATTTGAAATTAAAAAGTATGGTGCAGGGGAAATTCAGCAGATCTGTCAGCATCTGTGGACAGACGAACAGAGTTAGTATTTTTAAGATCAACGGGACTCTTCTTTGTGATGGTAATAGGATGGAAAAGTGAGAGGTAACAAAGTTTTATACTCTCGTAAAAGGAGTGTAGGAGAAAGAAGAACAGAAGGGAAGTTTAGGGAAAGGTTAGAGGGCAAGAGTGATTAGAGGTCGCAGGTGCTATAGAACAAAAGGCAAAGGGAATGATCACGGTGGTAAAGGAGAGACCATGGTCCAGAGTGGGATGTTTATAGCAGTAGAGTAATAGCAGAATATAGCTCAGCTCAGCTTCCAACTGGAGTTCTGTTCTTCATGTTTCAGATTCACGCAGGATTGCAGTCATCCTCAAGAAACCAACTTTCCTTAGACCACTGATCTCACCACAATTTTTTATTCATTCACAGGATGAGGGCATCACTGTCTTTAATTGCCCAGAGGACAGGTAAGAGTAAACCACATTGCTGTGGGCCTGGAGTCACATGTAGGCCGGACCAGGTAAGGATGGCAGTTTCCTTCACTAAAGGACATTAGTGAGTGACATGGGTTTTTCCAGACAGTCTACAATGGTTTCACGGTCATCATTAGATTTTAATTCCAGATTTTGAATTCAAATTCCACCATCTGCTGTGGTGGGATTCGAAACCAGGTCTCCAGAACATTTCCTGGGTCTCTGGATTAACAGTCTAGTGATAATACTACTGGGCCTCCCCTATTCCCAACATTCACAACAGTGCCACGCATTGCTACATGCACAAATGCAAACTCCCTCTCCATCAGCACTGATACACCACACTACAAAGTTATCTTGGTCCCTCGCTCCATTTTATCCTTCATCTCAACCAAAGCCTTAACAAGAAACTTTTCCTCTTCCAGGTTTAATGGAAAGAAAGTTCCGACAATGTATGGGTACCTACACTTTTCTGGACTCCTCCTGCCCTCACCCTCCTTCTGGCCCCATCTCTCCTTCTAACTCCACCTCTTCTTATGCATCTTCTATACTGTCTGTCCTTGCATTTCCAACATTGAACAATCTACGCTCAGCCACAAGTTCAGTTCTCATAGAATCCCGAGTATGGAAGCAGGCCATTCGACCCATCGAGTCCACATTGACCTTCTGAAGAGTATCCCACCCAGACCCTATCCCATAACTCTGCATTTCCCATGGCTAATTCACCTAGCTTGCACATCCCAGGACACTATGGATAATTTAGCATGGCCAATTCACCTAACCTGCACATCTTTGGACTGTGGGAGGAAACCAGAGAACCCGGAGGAAAATCATGCAGACACGGGGAGAACGTGCAAACTCCATACAAACAGTCACCCGAGGGTGAAGTTTTACCCCCTTAGCCAATGAATGTATGGTGCAGCACAGCATTAAATTCTTCTGCCACTAAACTTTGCTTCCTTGCCCACTTCTTTGGACCATTTCATGTATCTCCAATATTCTGAAGCCTCCGCTCCCTCTGGTCTCTTATGCTTGATCTTTTCAACAAGAACTATCAGTGATATTGGCACTTTAACTTCTCCCTTCCCCTCCCCACTTTAGCCTGTCTTTTTCTTAACTAGCTGTACTTATTCTATCTGGTTTCCGGCACCTCTGCCCTCACATCCCCTCCCCCCCGCAACAAAAACAAAGACAGAATCCTCCTTATCCTCACATATCACCCACTAACCTCCGTATCCATAGTATCATTCTCCGCCACTTCTGCCACCTACAATCCGACCCCACAACCAAAGGTATATTTCCATCCTCACCCCATCTGCCTTCCATAGGGACCGCTCTCTCTGCGACTCCCTTGTCCACTCCACATTCCCCACTCCCCACTAGCCCCACCAACCCAGCAGCTTTCTTTGCAACCTCAGGAAGTGCTACACCTGCCCCTACACCTCACCTCCTCACTTCCATTCCAGGCGCCAGACAAACCTTTCACATCAGACAGAGGTTCACCTGCACATCTGTCAATGTGGTCTATTGCATCCGCTGTTCCCGATGTGGCCTCCTCTACATCGGTGAGACCAAGTGGAGGCTTGGAGACTGCTTTGTAGAGCACTTGCACTCTGTTCGCAACAAACGACCACCTTCCGATCGCGAACCATTTCAACTCCCGTTCCCACTCCCTGGGCGACATGTCCATCCTGGGCCTCCTCCAGTGTCACAATGACGCCACACGGAAACTGGTGGAGCAGCATCACATATTCCGCCTTGGGAGCCTACAGCCCAAATGCCTAAACGTGGACTTCACCAGTTTCAAATACTCCCTAACCCCCAGCCTCATCCCTTGACCAACCCTCCCTTTCATCCTCGCCTCCTTGACCTGACACAACCTGTCCATCTTCTCTCCCACCAACCCGCTCCTCCCACCTCACTGACCAATCCCCACCACTCCCTACCTGCACTCACCTATCACCAGCCCACTTACCTTCCCCAGCCCCAACCCTCCTCTCTCTATTTCGTTCTGAGCTCCCTTCCCCCTCCCCCGTTTCTGAAGAAGGGTCCCGACCCAAAACATCAACTTCCTGCTCCTCTGATGCTGCCTGGCCTGCTGTGTTACTCCACCTCCACACTGTGGTATCACTGAACATCAACTGTTGTTTCCAAGACTGTCACTAACTTCATCTCTAGAGATTTTCCTTCCGGTTCCCCGTTCCCCGTTCCTAAATCCCATCCTCATTCTAAAACCTAAGGACTGTCATGACAGAATCATCATTTCAGCCTGTTACTGCCCTTTAGACTTTATTTCTTCCTAACTTGACTACTTTTTCTCCATTTGTCCAACATTTTTCCACCATCATTTGTGATTCCTCTGGTGCCGTACAATACTTCAATTTTCAGTTTCCTGGCCCTAGCTGCCACCTCTTCACGATGGAAGTCCAATCCCCACCAGGTTAGTCTGACGGCTCTTCACTTCTTCCTCGAGGTGGAGGCCCAAAGAGTCGCCCTCCACCTGAATGAGCATATTCTCTCATGGAACAATTTTTCCTTTAACTTGTCTCACTTTCTCCAAAATGAGTAAGTGTGGGCCACAGTTACGCCTGTTCTTTTGAGGGGTTTTTTCCAGCACACTGATGCCTGTATTGGTGCCGCTTGTTCCTTCCTCAACCTCCCCATCTCCATTTCTAGCTATTGTCTGTCTGCTAGTATTTATGACATACCCACCAACTCCCACAGCTACCTCGATAACAAAGCATAACCTCCTGCTTCCTTAAGGACTCCATTCCATTCTTCTAGTTTCTCAGTCTTTGTCATATCTATCCGATGATGCTAACTTCCACAAAGGTGCTTCCAAAACGTCTTCCTTATTCCTCAACCAAGGAAACACAGCAGTGCCCTCAACTGTGTCCAGCCCATTTCCTGCACTTCTGCCCTTACCCCTTCCCTTGCAATTCAGGAATAGGGTTCTCCTTATCCTCACTTTCCACCCCGTCAGCCTCAGTATTCAAAGAATTGTCCTCTGCCATTTCTGCCCTTACAGCATGATGCCACCACCAAAAACACATTCCCCTTTCTTCTTGTAAGCATTCCAAAAGGGTTGTTCCTTCCTGACATCCTGGTCCATTCCTCTATCATGCCCAATACCTCATTTCCCCCTTTATAGAGCCATAGAGGTTTATAGCATGGAAACAGGCCCTTCGGCCCAAATTGTCTATGCTGCCCAGTTTTCACAATTAAGCCTCTCTTTGTAACTCAAACCTTCCAGTCCAGGTAGCATCCTAGTAAATGTTTTCTGCATTCTTTCTAGTTTAATAATATCCTTTCTACAGTAGGGCAACCAGAACTGCATGCAGTACTCCAAATGTGGCCTTACCAACATCTTGTACAGCAGCAACATGACATCCCAACTCCTATACTCAATGCCCTGACTGATGAAAGCAAGCATGCCGAAAGCCTTCTTCACCACCCTGTGTACCTGTGATTCCACTTTCAGGGAGCTATGAGCCTGTACCCCTAGACCTCTTTGTTCTATAACACTCCCCAGGGCCCCACCATTAACTGTGGATCATTGACTGTGCCATTTCTTGGCACCTTCTCATCTAATTACAGGAAATGGAACAATTGCTCTGCTCAGAAAACCCAGTCCCTAACCCACGACCTTGCTGGCAACCCTCTGACATATGGTTTTTCCTACTCCGAGACCAATACCCTAAATAGTCCCTCCAGATGAAAAAGCAATTTACTTGTACTTCCTTCAATTAGTTTATTGGATTCGCTGTTTGCCATGCAATCTCCTGAATGTCAGAGGGGGTTGCATCAACGCATTGCAGAACAGCTCTGCTCAATCCACAAGCATGACCCTGACCAGCCAGTCGCTTGCCAGTTTAATTTACCATCTTGCTCTCATACTCATATTTCTGCCCTAGGCACATGCAGTGTTCCAGTGAACCCCAACTTAAGCTAAAAGCACAGAACCTAATTTTCCATTTAGGCACTTCAATCTTCTGGAATCAACAATGAGTTAAAAATCTTCACACAATAAACTCTGTCCTTTGTCCCCAATTTACCGTGTCAGTGTCCGTAATCCCTAATTTTGCTTTCAGCACAGCTGACCTATTACTTTCTAAAATTCCAACACTGGACCTTTCTCACTGATTTTTAAACAAACATTAACAAGATTTTTTTATTTGATAACACGTGACCTCTAATCTCTGTCAGCCTCACTTCTGTCCCACACAAGCCCCCTTTTTCCCTGTAATATTAAATCCAGCACTTCTCCACCTCTCTCTTCTTCAAAAGAAGAGTCATACTGGTCTCAACACATTCTCCACAGATGTTCTTAGACCTGCTGAGCTTCTCCAGCACTTTGTTTTTAATTTATATTATTAATAAAGAAAACATTGCCACCTGCAAATCGAAGCTGTTTCTTCTGCCTCTTGCAGCTCATCTTCAGGGAGTTGCTCACAGCCAGGATTCAGGAGAGAGAAGCAATGCACATGAAAATCTGAGAGTGTGTGGTTTGGTAAAAGGGTGAATCAGGGAACTGGACAGACTGCAAGTCTGATCTTGCCGGCAAGGAGGTGACTTAGAAATCTGGAAAGACCTAAAGTCAGAAGGTCAATAGAAAAATAAAGGCTCAGGGAGTGAGTGAGTGAGCAATCAGAGGCAGGGCAGCAATAACTTTGGTTAGGCAAAGGAAGAGGCCCACAAATTGGAGGCCTACCAGCAAGAGGAACCACCAGTCAGGGATCACTAGTGATAGGATGGATTGGGAGCAGCAGATGCTGCAAGTCAGAGGGTCAACGAGCGGAAGAGTCTGCAGCAATTTAGGGTCTAATGTTTTCTGAAGTGAGCAAGATCAGCAGCGAGCAGGAGGTACAGTAAATTGAATTTTTTTTTTTGTTTTGTGTTTTTAAAAGTTTTTTCATTTACCAAAGTTGGAATTTAGCAATGTAAAACATTTCAACTTGAATGATAAAATGTCTTTATATTTTCTGATGAATAAAGTTCTACAGAACTTGCCTTTATATTGGTTTCACTGGGAAACGGAGTTCACACACTCGTTTCATTTAAAATTATGACTTTTGGGAACACTATCACAACTTTAAGATATATATCAAGGAAAAATGTGGATGGTGGAGATCTGAAACACACAAAAATAAAAATTGCTACAGGAAGTCAGTGGGTCTGGCAGCATCTGTGGAGAATAAACAGAGTTAATGTTTCAAGTTCAGTGAACCATCTTCAGAGCAGAGAGTGGTTAGGAAAAGGTGGTCCCTCTCCATTTATCTGGTCACTTCTTTTTCCTCCCACCCACGTCATCAACATAAATACCACCTTTTCTGTAACTATGGGAGGGTATAGTCTGAGAATTAGACAGACCGTTTAGGAGACATGGTAGAAGCACTCCCACACACAAACAACAGTATATGCAGGATCGGTTGTTAATTTGACATCTGAGATAGATACATTTTTGTTAAGCAAAGGTATTAAGGGATATGGGCTAAATGCAGATATATAGAGCTCAGCCATAGATCGGCCATGATCTCATTGAATGGTGGACAGGTCTGAGGGGCTGCATGGCCCAAACCTGTTCTGGCCTTCCCATGTTTTCCTAGCTGCTATCGGTTAAGAATCACTGCACTCAAAACATTAATTCTACTTTCACTCCACAGATGCTGAGTTTCTCCAATTTCAGTAGTTGCGTGTGCCACAACTTTAAGTGTGGGCTTACTGCACAAACCAAATTAATTTTAGCAACTACGAAAATTATAGCAGTATTGGTCTCAATCCTTGTGAAACATCTGAAGGTGGGATTCTCCAGTGGAGGTGAACTCTAGGCTTTAGGGACACAGCAGAGGCAGGAGGAAACCCAGCTTAGGTTTATTGTACTGCAGGTTACTGAAGATAGTAGTGCCACCCCGCCCCCCCAAAAAAAGAGAGACTGGAAGGAGGTGAACGGGAAGAGTTATTCGCACTGAAATCAGCTGTATGGAATTTCTGAACATGCTCTTCCAAAGTGAACAGTCTGTCTTTATTAAAACCTGTAAAGTCTAATTTCAAAGTTGAAAACTATAGTGACTGGTACCACAACTCCTTACAGCCTGGGAAATTCAAAATTTAACTGATTTTAGGGCTACTGCTAATTCTAGTGAAATCTTTAGCAATTGATTTTGCAGACAACAGGAGAATTTTGTCCAAGCGTCCTGGAACTCCAGAAATTCAGTTACATCTAAGAAGCACATTTCTGCCAATAAAGAAAGGAATCTACTTGGCAAGAAGTTAGTTATTAGCATCTGTACAGGGACATTGAAATACATCTTTAAAGTTCCCAGACTCTGGGGAGCTGCCCTTTAGTTACCACATCTTAATGCATCTGCTCCACTACTAACTGAGAACCCCATTTTCTCGAAAGCTGTTTTGCACTTCTATTATTGCCTAGCACAAAAACTTTGATATTTCAATGTCAATTAATTTCCATAAATTTATTCCCTGAAGATCGAGTCTTTAAAGCGATTTGATACAAAGTTTGAAGAAAAATCAAGACCACACAGGATTTTTAAAAATTGTCACTCTTCTTCAGTGTTTTTAAAATTCAACCGCAGATATACCATTGCACTTATTTTAATAAATCAGGAAATTTGAAACAAATACACGGAAAATGTTAAACTGCATTAGCCCATTTACAACAAATGCATCTTAAACAGCCACAAAATTTTCTGTTTTGCACCACAAACTACTGATTTAAGACAAAATGAACGGAATAGCCAAACCATACAGATCAGAAGAACAGCTGATCTCGCCCACAACCAGGAAAAGTAAATCTTCCTGTGATCATCAGGGGAAAACAAGGTTGGCAACGAGATTGCCACAAACTTAGACAGTTTAGAATTATACTTGAGCATATTTTTGACAACACCAGAAGTTGCCTTACCATTACAATATCATAATAAACAGGGACCCAATGCTTTCTAGGAAAGGAGAATGAAAACTGATCACATGGATAAGCTGGGAGACATGGTCAAGAAACAGAATGATGGGCAGTTGCAGTAGTTGGTTGCAAATAGGCTGTTCAGACAGAAAGAAGCTGCGGGATGATCCAAAGAGGAATCACAGATTTATAACAACACAGAAGGCCATTTGATCGTTATTGTTCATTCCTGTCTGAAACAAGGCCACAACAGCAAAAGTGGCGTGACCATGGCTAAAGTGGGAACTTCGGGATAGTAAGGAAGGGGCATACAAATTGGCCCAAACAAAAAGCAGCCCGAGGATTGGAGTAGCTTAGATTTCAGCAAGGAAAGACAAAGGGATTGTTAAGGTTGGGGAAATACAGCACAAGAGCATGCTTATGAGAACATATAAATTTATAGTACAAGTTTCTATAGCTACGTGAAGAGAAAAAGAATGTAGGCCCCTTGTAATCAGAAACAGAAGAAGTTATAACAAGGAACAAAGAGGTGCAGACCAATTCAATAGAGATATTTTAGTTCTGGTTTCACAAAGCAGAACACAAATAACCTCCCAAAAACGTTGGGCAGCACAGGGTCTAGTGAGAGGGAGGAACTGAAAAAATTGTAATTTATAGGGAAATGGCTTTGGGAAAATTGATAGGACTAAAGGCCAATAAATGTCCAAGGCCTGATAATCTAAATCCCAGAGTACAGAAGAAAGTGGTCTTAGATATAATGGATGCATTGATGGTCATCTTTCAAGATTCTATACAGTCTGGAAGGTTGCTAACATAACTCCATTATTTTAAAAAGGATGTAGAAAGAAAAAGAGAGAATTAAAGACAGGTTAGCCTGACATTGGTAGTAAAAATGCTACAGTCTATTATAAAAGACTTAAGACATAAAACCATTTGGAAGTCAGTGACAGGGTCTGCATGGATTTATGAAAGGGAAATCATGGTCCACATACGTACCATGTCAAGAGGATGTAGTGATTAGAGTTGAAAAGGGGAAGTCAGAGGATGTGGTTTGCTTAGAATTCCAGATTTCACATAAGAGATTATTAAGTAAAATTAAAGCACACTGGATCAGGGGCAGTGTACTGATATGGAGAGAGAACAAATTGGCACACAGGAAACAATGAGTAGGAATAAACAGGTCATTTTCTGAGTGCCAGCAGAGACTAGTGATGTACCACAAGGATCAGTGCTCGGATCCCAGCTATTCACTATACTTGGTAATGTTTCAGATGAGGGAACTAAATGCAATGTCTCCTAGTTTGTAGATGGTACAAAACTGGGTGGGAGGGTGAACTGTCAGAATGCAGAGACGCTTAGGCATGATTTGGACAAGTTAAGCGAGTGGGCAAATATATGGCAAATGAAGTACAATGTGGATAAATGTTAGCTTATCCATTTTGGTAATAAAAACAGGAAGGCAGATTATCTAATTCGCAATAGATTGCAAAAGAGGGAGCAGGTGCAGCAAGCAGTGAAGGCAGCAGACAGTATGTTGGCCTTCTCAGAGACAGAATTCAAAGACAGGAACAAGGATATCTTGCTGCAATTGTACAGAGCCTTGGTGTAACTGCACCTGGAGCAAAGTATGCAGCTTTGGTTTTCTTATCTGATGATGGATATACTGACTGTGAAGGGATTGCAATGAAATTATCCAATATTCTACCCAGGCTAGTAGATCACACTCCCAACGCAATGAGCTCTCATCTTGTTCAGTAAACTCTGATGTGGCACTTTATCGAATACCACCAGATACCCAAATACTCTTCCCCTTTATGAACCCCCCCAGTTACACCCTCAAAGAACTCTAACAAATTTATCAAAAACTGTTTCTCTTTCACAAAGCCATGTTGACTCTGCCGGAATGTATTATGATTTTCTAAATATCCTACCACTACCTCCTTTATAATGGATTCCATCGTTTTCTAATGATAGATATGATTTCCTGCATTGTTTCATTTATTTCTTGAAGAACGGTAATACAACTGCGGCTTTCCAGAATCTAGGTGATTTCGGAAGATGACAACCAATACATGCACTATATCTCCAGCTATTTCCTTCAGGACCTTTGGACACAGGCTATCCATGAAAGAGACTTATCAACCTTTAGTCTAACCAGATTTCCTGGTATCCTTTTCTCTAGTGATTGTGAAAGTTTTAATTTCCTCTCCGGACTTTTAGCCTTCTGCTTTTCTACTATTGTTGGTTTTTTTGTGTCTTTTACAACGAAGACGTGCAAAGTACTGTCCACGGTTTTTGCCATATCCTTGCTTCCGCTTGTTACTTTCCCAGTCTGATATTCTAAGGTACCAACTTTGACTATTGCTACTTTTTTCCTTGCTAAGTACTTTTAGCAGCTTTCATGTCAGCTTTTTATAATTGTTACCTGTTTTCTCTTACACTTCATTTTCTCACTATTTTTTCTTCATCCTTTGCTGGTTTCTCAAAAATTTCCTAATCTTTTAGCCTATGACTAAGCTTTCCAGCATGGATTTTTTTTACTCAATTTGGTACCATCCTTAAGATGGTGGGGTTTGAAAGCCCACAAATAGTTTGCTGCAAGTGAGAAATATTAAAGCTTGACAAAATATCCAAGGGCAGTATTAGCTTAGTGAAACTGGCTGTCAGCAAAAAGCTGGAATTGCGCTGCCAGTAGATGCTCGAGTCCAATTCTAAGATTTCAGGGGACTGGCATCACATTTATTGAGACAATCCATTAAAGAGTGGCTCTTGAGGGAGTTCTGAAGTTATGCCTTTAAAACATAACAAATTGCAACACCTGAAAACTTTTTAATGAAATTTGATAACCCTCACTTTCACTCACATTTGGAGTGCAGACAATAAATTGGCGAGATCTGCCTTGACGACAGTTGCTATCTGATGAACTTTTGTGGTGTTTGATCACAGTTTGTCTGTTACCCACATTTATTTCAGGTTAATTCTGGATTTTGGGAAATAAGTTGTGTCTATGTGTATATATGGTATTACTGTACAAAGTTAGAACTGTAATGTTTTCTTGTTGCTTGGTCAAACCGTGGAAACCTACAGCTTCACTCTCTTATAAAGTTCTTGGATCACACTTAGTTGACACTAAAATAAAAGTTCACTGGTCCCTTATCAGATCATAACATAAATTTGGCAGTCTGGTCCAAGATCCCAATAAATTACAAAAGAAATGCAAAGGAGATCAGCATATTTTCATGAATTACTAGAAAGCCAGTCAAGTTTTCTGATGGTTCACACCCATGATCTTTTGGTTGTTTAACAGAGTTCCACACTTATACAAGTGGTCTCACTATTTAAACTTCAGATAGGGGTAATTCAAAAGTTGTACCTTCAAACCAATTGTAATGACACTCTCAATTTTAATGAGTTCATTTTATTATTGTTCTTGAATCTGGGCTACTCTAGAAATGCCTAATTAATTTTCTCTCCCCAGTTCTCAAAAAGACATACCACCATCTCTTGAACTATGCAAACGTTGTGGTGATAGTCCACAAATTTTCTTGTAAAGATTTCCATGATTTTGAACCAGTCAGGACATGCATGGCTCCCATGATTATTCATAATTATACAGGGCGAGATTGATCACAGGGTTTAAGAAAAATTAAGTTATCATTTGCTCAATTTTTCATTTCATTCACTGTTTCAAATTTCAGAAGCATAGTTTCGCAGTTCCAAAAGTCTTTTTCTTAAAAAAAACACCAAAACAAGCCATCTGGTATGTTGTTTCAGAGATAGTAGGAACTGTAGATGCTGGAGAATTTGAGATAACAAGGTGTAGAGCTGGATGAACACAGCAGGCCAAGCAGCATCAGAGGAGCAGGAAGGCTGACGTTTCTGGCCTAGACCCTTCGGAAAGATTTCTGAAGAAGGGTCTAGGCCCGAAACGTCAGCTTACATGCTCCTCTGATGCTGCTTGGCCTGCTGTATTCATCCAGCTCTACACCTTGTTATCTCATCTGGTATATTTTCATGTTTGCTAATCATAAAAAGCTTTCTTAATAGATAGACATGAAATTTGATCCCTTACAGCAAGGCATTACTTAATTGAACACTTTGTTGGCATGCTCGGTTCTGTTTTTTCTCTCACTATGCGCAACACAAAGTCACCAACATTTTTGGATGCTGCAATCAACTTTTGAAGGTCAATTGACAAATTTAGTTGTTCTTAAACTGGAAATCAGGGAGGGATCAAGAAAAGACAGAGCCAAAAAACCCTTTCAATCAAGTTCTTATGGAATTGCTGACCCTGAGCCAGAGGTGAGAATTAATCAAATTTAAGTTCCAAGATTCGAACATGAAAAGATGCATCATAATCCTGTAATATTACACTTCCAGACTGACACTGATTTTTTTAAACCAAATATAAAGCAATTTCTGTGCAATCTGATTAAAAAATACTCCTGTTTTGTTAGAAAAAGTATTTTCCATTTCTTTAGTAATGTGTAAGAATTGCAGTTTATGTGATGACAAATGGTTTGCATGAACCTTAAGAACGGTTTATAATTACTACATACACAGTTTCCACATTAGCAAGATAAGCAGCCTCAGCCTTTAATTTAGTATGGATTATGTACAATTTACTGTTTTTGAAATAAAACACCAGCACTTACCTACAACCTTTGCTTCTTTATTTGTTGATTCCCAGTCTGGAATGATGAAAAAAAATTCTTTAGTCTGCATTTTTATGTCTACAATTTTGCAAGTCAATAATTTACGCCTTTCACAAATCAAATATTTACTGGTCCAAAATTAGAAGTTTCGATGGTCTTTAATTTGGGTTGGGAGCACATTAGCTCAGTGTTTGTATGTTACTGTTCACTTCTCAACTCAAATGACTTTTTTTTCTTTGAAAACTGTTATCTCACACCACACACCTCTGGCTGAGAGACAGGTCACATGTTATTTCTGTACATCTCTTTCCTTCCCTTTGCCTCAACATTAATGCTCATACCTTTGGCCACCAAGACACCATGCTCTGGCATTCCATCCTTAAAGAAGACTCTTCCACCTCTTAAAGGCCTGTTTTTAAAACAAATCTATTTGACTAAGCCTTCCATTGCCTCTCTTAACATGTAATTTACTATTTCAAGTGTGTATGCTGCCCTATGTCTTTGAAGTACATTTTGGTTATTTTCCAATATTAAAGGAGCAATTGTTGCAGCTCAATTGAGTACACTTTATGCACTAACTCCATTTTCCAGTACACTTCATCCTGATTACTTATGTATATTTAATTGTGTTAATTTTAGACTATTAGTCTTTGGCCTCTATGAAGTGTGGCAATTTTGTTAAAGCTTTAGATTTGCCAATTATACATGCACATTATATTAATTGCATTTCAGACATCCTGTAATTTAAAGTTTTAGTAATATTCTGCAGAACAGCATCTCAGAACAGCAGAAGGCTCCATTCAGTTAAATTAGTTACTCTCCAATTACTTTGCTCTTAGATGCGTTCCTTCTGCCTACTGTTGCTATCAACAAGATCAAATTAGCTTTCAGGAAGAAATATCCTTGGTCATCTGTGAATGAACTTGCTCTACGCTTGTATCAAGAAACAACACTTGCTGTATTAGTTAAATATCTCCACACTCACTCTGCAGCTTCATTATTCTCATTTCTACTCCCCACTCCCCCTTGCAAAGCAGCACTTTAAAGTTCAACATGAAACAGGAATGGAGCAAAAAAAAAATCAGAACCTATTGAAAGGAGGTGAGCGCTAACAGTCTTGCTCAGAAACACTTCCAGTGATACAAGCACAAATTACAAAGACAAAATAGATGAAAGAGTGTGATTTCTTGAAAGACAAGTGTATGCTAGCAATATAACATACAAGAGAACTCTCTGTAGTCAATATTTGTCCATTTATCTGAATTCAGTCTCAGCTGGAGTACTGCTGCCCTTCTTCAGCTACTCACTACTCTTCACAATTGTGTGTGAATGTTTCAGAAACAAAGGAGGACAATGGTAGACTCCAATCATGAAACAGTCTTCTAATTACTGAGAGCTGATGATGTCAAGCAATCAAGCATTTTGAACAAGAACACTGCAAGGTATATCAAGAAATACACTGGACAACAAAGTAAAAATATCACAAACCCAATGAAGGTGTTAGACTTAGACTCCAAAGCTAAATAGGATAAACAAGTTGGATTTCAGTATTCTGAAGAACTGGATACAAGGCCGGCAAATGAAATGTAATGTAGAGAAATTTAAAATGTTTCATGAGAACATAAGAACATAAGAAATAGGAGCAGGCGTAGGCTATCTGGCTCGTACAGCCTGCTCTGCCATTCAATAATATCATGGCTGATGTTTTCTTCGACTCAGCTCAACGTATCTGCCTGCATATCGCAACCCTAAATTCCTTCACTGTTCAAAAATCTACCTACCTTTGCCTTCAAAATGTCCAATAAGGTAGCCTCAACTACTTCACTGGGTAGGGAATTCCACAGATTCACAACCCTTTAGGTGATGAAGTTCCTCCTCAACTCCATCCTAAATCTGCTCCCCCTTATTTCGAGGTTACAACCCCTAGTTCTAGTTTCACCTGCCAGTGGAAACAACCTCCCTGCTTCTATCTTGTCTATTCCCTTCATAATTTTATATGTTTCTATTAGATTCCCCCTCATTCTTCTAAATTCCAATGAGTACAGTCCCAGTCTACTCAATCTCTCCTCATAAGCCAAGCCTCTCAACTCCAGAATCAACCCAGTGAACCTCTTCTGCACCCCCTCCAATGCCTGCACATCCTTTCTCAAGTAAGGAGACCAAAACTGTACACAGTACTCTAGGTGTGGCCTCACCAGCATGCTATACAGTTGAGCATAACCTCCCCTTTTTTAAGCTCCATCCCCCTAGCAATGAAGGACAATATTCAATTTGTCTTCTTAACTACCTGCTGCACCTTTCATGTGAGAGTTTTAAAAAAATCTTGGAAGAGGTTATCATTTAAATAGAAAAAAAAATGGAAAATGTTACGCATGTCACAAATGGCTCAGGTAAAGGCACCTTCAACTCTGAATCAACAAGTCTGCAAAGACTTGAGCCCATTGTCTAAAATGAGATCCTTGTAAACTACTTATAGATGTCAAGCTGTTATTTTGTTAATTTACTGATGAGTATTAAACAAACACTCCATTTGTCCTCTTAAGCAATGGACAAGATCCATAATACTATTCAAAGAGCAAACCGCTATTTATTCCTAAATCACCATCTCAAAGAGAGCTTGTTTGGTCTTTGTCCTATTGCTACAAGTGGAGTCTTTCTTTAAGTAACCTGACTTCCACATTTCCCACATTACAATATGTACTTATTTGACTTTGAAATAGGGTGGGTACTGAAAAGGGTTTTCTTTTAATTGCACTAAAGTAGAGAGGATTCACAAGCCTAATTTACTGAGTTGTTCAATTGGTTAGACTGGTCAGTGAAAATAGTGCCAGTTAGATTAAGCAGGTTCTTCAGCAATTCTACTGGCTTTAGAATGAGCATAACAAGATCAAAGCAAGAAATACCATAAAAAATTAACTGCTGATGTTGCAGTAATATAGTTCATACTCATTTCCATAACTGAGTAGTTAATGAAAATCTACAGTTGGTGGTGGACTAAACCTAGAACACATTCCAATATTATTAAGATGGAGAGAGTTCAGAAGAGATTTACCAGGATGTTGCCAGGTATGGAAGATTCGAGTTATAAAGAAAGGCTGGATTGGGTGGGGCTTTTTTCACTGGAGCATGGGAGGTTGAGAGGAAACCTGATAGAAGTTTACAAAATAATGAGGGGTACAGAGAGAGTTAATGGTAGCTGCCTTTTCCCTGTTATGGGGGATTTCAAGACTAGCAGGCCCAATTTTAAGGTGAGGAGTGAGATTTTAAAAAAAGATATGAGGGGCAAATTTTTTTTTAAAACACAGGTTCCACAGGTTTGCGTGTGGAATGAACCTCCTGAGGAAATGATGGATGTGGGTACAATTACAACTTTAAAAGACATTTGGATAAGTACATGAATAGGAAAGGTTTGGAGTAATACGGGCCCGGAGAGGTAGGTGGGACTAGTTTAGTTGGGGATTATGTTGAGCACAGACTGGTTGGAACCAAGTGTCTGTTTTCGTGTAGTATGATTCTATGACGTTATAACATTAAGGAATGTGTGGGGAAAGGGAGAACACTGAAATTACAACTTATTGGAGTTCTTCATACCAATTCCCAAATCATCAGAACTGAAGATCAAAATACTATATTATTCAGCCATTCTTCTACATTACAGAATGTACTACAGACTACACGTCAGGTTTTGCTAGAATTAGCCAACTTTATATACTCTTTATTGTCATATGATCTAGTAGGCACTCTTATCCAGTATTATGTTTATACAACTTATTAAAATTTCCGACCAAGGAAATGTTCAAAAATTGGAGATGTAGAAGGAAAATCATTTCATCATTCAACTTTTGGATGTTACAGAGACTAATAAATGCAAGAATGAAAAACAGCAAAATAGCATATTCTGTCGTACTTGGATGATGAAGGTCAATTTGGACGGGGAGAGGGCAGTGGCAGGGGGTTACAAAACTATTTGATCAGGATTTGGTTTTTAAAATGAATATAACTCCAGTGCCAAACACTTTTCACATTTTTCCCAGAACTCAACTGTAAGAAGTCCTTGGCCTCAGTAGGTAGCATCGTACCTCCAAGTCAGAAGCTTCAAGTTCAAATCTCCCTCAATAACTCGTTGGCCAACGGAGTGTTCAGTTTTTGGTTCAATCAGATTGATAATCAGCCTGCTAATCCTTCCAACACTTACCCACTATTCCTGAAGGCTGTGATTCATATAAATGCCACCTGTAGGTTGCACAAAGACTGTGCAGGCATAAAGAGAATACCAACATGTTTGATAAGCAAGGGAAAACAACTGTCAGTATCAAAGATGGCTCCGCAGGAAGAGAAGTTCTTCAGATATTTGATTTTTTTAAAGTCTAAAAAAAACACACAAGATGCACAATCAGCAGATGACTCCCTATCTCTCCCGCTCCTGTGCAACCTCACCCACCTTCACTCCTGGTGCAGTGACGTGTCCCTGCTCCCACAAGGGCCCCAGCCTCCATCTCAACTGCATGGTTTCCTGGTTAGCGATGTGTGTGCTGATAATAGACACAGAATCCCTGCAGTGCAGAAAGAGGCCATTCAGCCCAGAATCTGCACAGACCCTCCGAAGAGCATCTCACCCAGATCCAGCCCTCTACCCTATTACTGTAACCCCGCATTTACCATGGTTAATCAACCTAGCCTGCACATCCCTAGACACTATGGACAATTTAGCATGACCAATTCACCTAACTTGCACATCTTTGGACTGTGAGGGGTAACCGGAGAACCCAGTGTAAATCCATGTAGCCATGGGGAGATCATGCAAACTCCACACAGACAATCAGCCAAGACAGTAACTGAACCTGGGTCCCTGGTGCTGTGAGGCAGCAGTGCTAACCACTGAGCCACCATGCCACCCACGGAACACAGTGACATCATAGACACATGTGCAGATGCTTCCTATGGCCTGTTCTGTCACAGCCAATTGATGTCACAGGCTGTATCTACACATTACAATGGCTATTTTGGAATTACGGTTAATTCCAAATCCCTAAAGCAAAAAAAAAGGTGTGTGAAGATCCAAATTAACTAACAGAACTCAAATAGATGCAAAAATTCCAAAGCACTACTGGAAGAAAGGGGATTTTCTTCTCATGTTGTGTCAACGTTCTTGCTTCAACTGGTTCCAAAAACAAATTACCCAGACATTCATTTAGCTGTCTGTTTGTTGCCTTTGAGCCTGTATGTAAATTGGATGTTTTTTCTGCTACGTAACAATTACCATTTAATGGCTTTAAAATGTTATACCATTTTGAAGATGTGATCAAGTCCTGTGCAAATGCAATCTTTATTATAAGTTAAATAGAAACATGTGGGAAAATCTAAATGTGCGCTATTAAAAACCAACAGGTCTAACCTTAAATTTTACACAAAAACTCTTCACCATTAAATTGCTACGATCATTGTCAGCATCATAATATCATTTATAACTCCATTTTTCAGTAATACAAAAATGTACTCTGATTTGTTTTCTCTTCCTTGTGGTAAATTTCAGTTACCAACAATGTAGTATTAAACTACACCCCATGTCAATTGTATAAGTCAGTAATTTACAGAAAGAAACTTGTTTAGAATACTTAAATTTTTGAATAAGTAGATCAAGGAACCCTGGATGTATTCTCAAATTCTGTGAGTTTGCGGGTATGTCCTTAAACTGTTAAAGTACAGCGATAACACTGGCATCCACCTAACAATGTTGAAGTTGCCCAGATATGACCCGTCTGTAAAAAGCAGAACAAATCCAACCCACAGCCAATTACTGCCCAATCAGTCTACTCTGGATCATCACCAAACTGATGGAAGGATCACGTACTCATTGATGCTCAGTTTGGGTTCCACCAGGGCCCCTTCAGCTCCTGACCTCAGGGTTGTCACTGATGATTCCTCAATGTTTAGCACTCCTCAGGTACTGAAGCAATATGTTTGAACCTGCACAGAACTGGGAACTTAATATTTTTGGTCTTGAATTTTATATAGTCCTAAGTAGTAACAAGAGATTCTTAATCATCACTAGCAGTAAAACAATTTCTTGTTTGCATTACAGCAAAACAAAGCAAATGTGGACAAAGTTATAGAATAACAAGGATGGTGCAATTCATTGCAGGCTAGCAGACAGTGAAAGAGAGAGAGGAAGCAATTCACAGACAGCTGAAGGAAATACAAAATTAAAAAAAATTGGTCAAATCTTCCAGTCTCTGGATCACCAAAGACTGGATGTGTGACAGAAAGCGAAAATCAGGACCAAGTTAAAGATCTGACATGAGGCCCAAGTGGAAAGTTGCCTGGGAAGCTTATTCTTCCAATGGGCAATTTCTCTATTTCCTGTTTTCCATGTTTTTACATTGAAACTTTAAAGGGTCTGGATGATTGACACTTTTGTTGGCCTAATATTGATGAATTACTTTCTTTTAAAGCTTTTTCACCACAGGGTTAATTGCTTTAATACAGCAAATGGGCAGGAAAGTGGCATGTGTGCCATTTGGGGGTAGGAGGCATAACTTGGCACAGAGGCCATGAGCTTACTTTTCAAAAGGCTTCCTCATGCAGGCTATAATTAATGCTGGTGTGCTATGAATTATAACTCTCTAAAAACTGACACAACGCCAACAAAATACAAAAAAAGAGAAAACCATGCCTATCCCCACAATGGAGCTCGCTTGGGCAGAAGTGCCAGGTTCAGGTTTGCAATCCAAACCAATCTTTTAAAGGCATTCCTGAAAACCAAAATCCAGGAATAGGGTCAGGATTCTTAGAATCAGGACCACTCCCAAGCCTGCAACCTTTTGAAAGGTCTGCTTCAATAATGTGACTCAGTGAAAATCCAGACCAATAAATAATACAAGATCAGCAAGTCACAACCAAAATACTGTCAAAGTTTAATATGACAACATCAAATATCAAAACAAGAGCCACTTCAAGGTTAAATGTAATGTCAAAAGATGTTGATGGGGGGCCAAAAGAATGGTAAAATTTATCAAGGCAAATGGGGAGAATCAAGCTAATTGGGCAGAAAACTTATCAAGCATGACAACAGTTTACCATACTGAATCTTCAAATATGAGATGCATAGAGTAAAAGAAGAAAGGGAGTACTGTACCACACTTGTGTAACACGATTATACACCAAATTTTAAAATGACATTTAATTACCAGACCATTGTAAAATATGAGCAATTGATCTGAAAATAGTTTTGTAAAAATAATACAATGATTCAAAATCAAAAGGATATAGTCAGTTTAAACAACGTATTAAACCTCAAACTGCAATTCTTGACATTGTTCTGAGTTAGCACAAAACTCCTGTTCCACTGTGTAAATGCAGATAAAATTTGCTGTTGAGAAAAGCAATGTCCAACATTTGTTATCTCCTGCACCAAGACCATTTTTACTGGAATGGTTCCAGGACCAACTCTGGTACATACACTACATTCCTAGGCTTTCAAATGAAAACTTAAAGTAAATTTAGCCAAGTCAGCAGAAAGATGGAATTTATATCAATGCAAGGAACAGTTACAAAGGTTAAGTCATTCTGAAGAGTAAAAGATGCTTAATCACACATTCCACTTATAATTTATATTCTACTTATAAAGTGGAGGAATAAGTTCTGAACAAAGAGAAATAGTCAAGAATCTTTGATCCATTTTTGCAGGTACAATAGTAAAATTGTAGAAATCAGTCTTCTCACAATACTTCTTTAAGAAATTCGTTTTTCTATGTACTTCTCTACACAATCTTTCCTAGGTAAGAGAAAAAAACTGCAGAATAGTTCCCAGACCTTGACACATTCCACTCCATGGAGCTAATTTATAGCATAAAGGAAAGCCATAGGACATGGGTCTAGGCCCGAAACGTCAGCCTTCCTGCTCCTCTGATGCTGCTTGGCCTGCTGTGTTCATCCAGCTCTTCACCTTGTTATCTCAGATTCTCCAGCATCTGCAGTTCCTACGATCCCTCAAAACTAGTTGATCAATTAGGTTTTGTCCTGATACAGCTACAACACTAGCATCTACCTAATGTAGAAAACTGCTCAGGTTTGTCCTGTAGACAAAATGCAAGACAAATCCAACCTGGCCAATTACCAGCCTATCAGTCTACTCTTGATCATCAGTAATGTAATGGAAGATATCATCACTGTTAGAGCAGCCTTTGCTTGGCAGTAATCTGCTCACTGATGCACGGTTTAGCTTTCACGAGTGTCACTCAGCTCCTGACCCCCATTTAGTTCAAACATGGGCCAAAGAGCTGAATCCTAGAAGTAAGGTGAGAGTGACTGCCCTTGACATCAAAGCTGCATTTGGTAAAGTGTAACGCCAAGGAACTCTGGCAAATTCCAGTCAAAGGGTTTAAGGCTGAAAACTCTCTGCTCATTAGAATCGTACCTAGCACAAAGGAAGATGGTTGTTGGAGGTCATCATCTCAGCTGCAGGACATCTCTGCAGGAATGGAGCTTATAATTCTATTCCTGCATAGATGTCCTGGAACTGAGGTGACTGACCTCCAACAACTATCTTCCTTTGTGCTAGGTATGATTCAGTAGTGTCCTTCATCCATTAATCTTCAGCTACTACATCAATGACCTGCCCTCCATCATAAGGTCAGAAGTGGGAATGTTTGCTGGTGACTACACAATCATCAATACCATTCGTGACGTTGCATTTACAGAAATAGTCCATATCCAAACGCAACAAGACTTCGACAAGATCCAAGCTTGGTCTGAAAGTTCCAAGTCGTCATCTCTAATTAGAGAGAATCTAAATATTGTTCTTGATATTCGATACCATTATCATCACTGCATACCCCACTATCAAGATTCCGGGAGCAACCATTAACCAAAAACTAACCTGGACTAGTCATTTAAATAATGTTGCTATAACAGTAGGTCAGATCATTCCTACTAATTTTTTTTTCTTCTGCCTGGACTCCAAAGGTCTCTGCATGGTAGCAATTTCTGGAACCAGAAGTCAGAAGTCAATGCTGTGAATGGTGTCAGCACACCAGTTGCAATGCATGGACTCATGGAGTAGCTGCCTGGGCTCCTGACTCCCCAAAGCCTGTCCACCATCCACAAAGGCACAAGTCAGGAGTGTGACAGAATACTCACCACTTGCCCTGATGGGTGCAGCTCCAACAACACTCAAGAAGCTCGACTCCATCCAGGACAAAGCAGCCTGCTTGAATCGGCACCATATCCACAAGCATTCACTCCCTCCACCAATGTTCAGTAGGGGCAGTGCACATCATCTACAAGATGTACTGCAGTAATTCACTTCAGAAAGACTCCTTCAAAACCCACAGCTACTATCATCTAGAAGGACAAGGGCAGCAGATATAAGGGAATCTGTAAGCCCCTCATCGCCCTAACTTGGAAATATATCGCCATCCCTTCAGAAATGCCCTTCCTAACAGCAATACAAGCCTTTCTACAGCAAATGAACTGTAGCAGTTCAAGAATCAGCTCACCACCATCTTTTCAAGGGCAACTAGGGACAGGCAATAAATGCTGGCCCAAACAATATTGTCCTCACCGCATAATTAAGAACAAATAGATTGCTCTCTATCTTAGTTCCATTTACTTTTAAGTTCCATTTATTGCCTTTTGTCCATACATTTTAAAACACTTAACCAAAAAAGAAATTTATTGATTTCAGTCTTGAAAATTACAAGTGACCCAGCATCTACTATCTATTGTGGCAAAAATAAAGTTCTAGTTTTTCTGTGAAAAATTGCATTCCAATTTCACTACAAAATTACCTAGCTCTGATTTTACAGGAAATAGTTTCTCACTATCCACCATATTATTTTCTATTTTTATTCACTCATGGCACATGAGTGCCGCTGGTTGACACAGCATAAACTGTCCATCCCTGGTTACCCTTGAGCAGGTAAGCTGCCCCCACTGCAGTCCACATGCAAAGCATTTTCTTTCCTTCCCTGTTGAGCTATCATATTGTCTCCAATTCCCACATTGATATAGTACTGTATTTGTAACATAGTAAAGCATTCAAGGTAAATCCACATGAATATGACCTGATCAAATCTACCCAGAGCCACAAAGACCAAAAGCTTTCTCAAAGGAGAGGTTTTAAGAAGAGTCTTAAAGGAGGAGAGCACGGAAGTTAGGGCTTTGGTAATTAAAGGGCAACCATCGACTCTGAAGTAATGAAAATTGGAAGTGCACAAGATGTCTGCATTGGAGGAATACAGAGAGTTGTAAGGTTGGAGGACGTTACAGAAACAGGGAAGGGCAATGTCATGGAGCGATTTGAAGTCAAGGATAAGAATGTTTTATAAAAAGGGAGAGTAAAAGATAGGAGGTTGGCCAGGAAAATATAAACAATATAGCTGGTTATTCCAAAAGGTATAATGAGAAGTTCAACAGGTTGAGTTGAGACAGAGATGGTTGGAGGTTAGCCGTCTCAGTCACTCAGATGGCTTGCTACCAAGTTTTGATTAATGATGCTCCTGTGACACACCTTGGGATGTTTCACTAGATTAAAGCAATATACAAGTACAAGGTCTTGCTTCTATTAGACGGAGCAAATATATGGTGAGAACAGTTAACAAACATTTAGAATCATAGAAACTTACTATGGAGAAGAGGCCATTTAGTCCCTGGAGTCTGCACCAACAAAGACTACTCTAGTCACACTTCCTAGCACTTGGCCCATATCCTCGAAGGTTATGATATTTCAAATATTCATCCAAGTACTTTTTAAAAATGTTTTGAGATTTCTCATCTTTATTATCCTCCCAAGCAGTGCATTCCAGATGCCCAGATGTTCTAGGTGAAAATGTTCTTTCCACAAATCCTCTCTAAACCTCCTGCCTTCCACCTTAAAATTATGCCTTCTTGCTACTGACCCTTCAACTCGGGAATAGCTGCTTTCTATCCACCGTGCCCACATCCTTTAATCTTGCACATGTCAAGTAGATCTCACCACAATCTTCTTTGCTCCAAAGAAAATAACTCCAAGCTTATCCAGCCTCTCCATAGCTAAATTACTTGAGCCCAGGCAACATCCTGATGAATCTCTTTTTAAATCCCCCCAGTGTAATCACATCCTTCCTATTGGTGTAGTGACCAGCACTACACACAGTACTGCAGCTCTGGCCTAACCAAAGTTCTGTACATTTGCAACATAACTTCTCTGCTCTTATTATCTTTGCCACAACTGATAAAGGCAAGTGTACCATATGCCCTGTCCTACATTGAGTACCCCCTTGTCTTGTTGCTTCTTCCAAAGGGCATCATCTCACTCTTCTGGGTTAAATTCCATCTGCCACTGATCTGCCCAACTGACCAATCCATCTATGTCCTCTTTAACCCAAAACCTTCTTCCTCGCTAATAACTACCCAGCCAATCTTCAAATCTTTTGCAAACCTACTTATCACATCGCCCACATTCCTACGTATGCCGTTTATACACATCATGAACAATGAGGAACCCAGCACTGATCCCTGTGGTGCGCAAGTCGATACCAGCCGCCCGTCACACAAACTGACTTCTACCACTACTCTGTCTCCAACCGCTGAGCTAATTTTGGATCCAATTGTCAAGAGTTGGATCCCATGTGCTTTTATCTTATTTATCAGTGTCTCCTATGTGGAGCCTTTTCAAAGGCTTTGCTTAAATCTATATAAACCACATCAACTGCTCTACCTTCATATACACATCTGGTCACCAACTCAAAAAATTCAATCAAATTTGTTAGGCGTGACCTCCATCTGACAGTCACGCTGACTATCCGTAGTTAAACCTTGCCTCTTCAAGTGGAGATCAGGTGGGTTATGTGGGATGGGTCTGGATGGGATGGTCTGAGAGTTGGTATGGACTTGTTGGGCCGAAGGGCGTGTTTCCACACTGTAGGGATTCTATAATGATATTCTATGAGACTAAAGTTAAAGTTAAAGTGAGTATCTTTAAGACTCAGTAATTAGAAAAGTTAGCAAGAAAGACGAACTAAGTTTAAGTCATGGCCTTTAAATCTCGGGTCAGAGCCCCTTAAATTTCCTCCTTCGCCTCCCACAGCAGATTGGAATACAACGCATCTGCACCTGTGTATTTACCCACATTTAAGCCGATATAAACCTCCAATACCTCTTCACTCCCTAGATCAAACTGCTGAAGAACCTCATTAGTTTCTCTTCCTGAATTCTGTACCTACAGGTATTTTCCAATCAACCTATCCAGAGATGTCTTTCCACACATCTGGTGCAAGAGGGCCTTGAACCCAGGCGTTCTAGTTTAGAAGTAAGGAGACCACCACTGTGCCACAACAGTCCCTAATTCTATACATATACGCTCGTTCTCCAAAGTGAAGACAGTTAAATATGTGTATAACAACCAGTCCTCTGGCTCCATGCAGAGATTTCCTCCTAACGCGATCTACTCTTTCCCTGGTTTTCATCCTCCCCTTGATACACTTATACGATATTTTGGGATTGATCCGAATCTTTCCCTCCACTTTTCTTTTTCATACCCTCCTTTACTCTAATAATTGCTTTAAATTTCCTCCTTTACTTTCTATTCTCTACTAAAGTATCCTTTGATTTGGTCCCTTTGTACAATTTAAAAGACATTCTCTTCTTCCTTGGCCGGTCAGTGCTCCTACAATTCACCCTAAAAGGAATATTGGGCCTGTACTTTCACCAATTCCATTTAGATTGCTCCCCTACATATTGTAGATTTACCGAGAATTAGCTCCTCCCAGTCTACTTTGCCAGATCCAGCCTTATTTTAATAAAATCCGCCTTCCCCAATCCCCACTTTTTTTTTTTGCAGATCATCCTTTTTCTTTTCCATTACAAAAATGGACATTGTTATAGCCACTGCCACCTTGAACACAATCTCGACTCATTCCTCAGAATTAGGTCCAGCACTGCACTCGTTGAGTCTTCTATACTGTGATACAAAATGCTTTCCTGAATACATTAAGAAATCAGTCCCCTCTAAACCCTTTAAACTATGGACTATCCCAATCAATGTTCTAGAAGCTGAAATCCCCTGATAGACTTATCCTATTACTGTTTGTATATACCTTAGTGAATTTTCTACATAGCTGTTCCTCTATTGTCAACTGGCTGTTTGGGGGTCAATCATACACTCCCAGCAGTGTAACTTCCCCCATGTTTTACTAAGCTCTACCCACAAAGCCTCATTTGAAGACTCTTCCAAGATATTGTCCCACCTGACTGCAATAACTGACTCCTTAACTAATAACACAACATCACCTAATTTATTTTTATACCATGTCCATGTTGCTGAAGTTTCTGCAGTTGGGATTACTTCAAGCACATGTGGTCATTTAGGACACCAGTATGATCCATGATCTTCCACATATGACAGGTCACACATTCTATTTGCCATGACTTAAACTTAAACTTAGTTTTACTTGCTAACTTTTCTAATTACTGAGTCTTAAAGATACTCACTTTAACTTTAGTCTCATAAAATATCATTATAGAATCCCTACAGTGTGGAAACACGCCCTTCGGCCTAACAAGTCCACACCATCCAGACCATCCCATCCAGACCCATCTCGCATAACCCACCTAATCTACACATCCCTGAACACTATGGGCAATTTAGCATGGCCAATCCATCTAACCTGCACATCTTTAGACTGTGGGAGGAAATCCACGCAGACACGGGGAGAATGTGCAAACTGCACACTGACAGTCGCCCAGGCGTGGAATCTAACCCGGGTCTCTGGCGCTGTGAGGCAGCACTGCTAACCGCTGAGCCACCGTTCTCTGGTTCTTTGACTTTTACATATCCCTGGTGTTTCTCAGTTAATCCCTTAATAATCTCCTAATTGTTGGGCTTTAGTCTGCTCTTGCCCCCACTGATTTGTGAAAGTAGTTCAGAAAACAAGCAGGCAGAAAAAAATACCTCTCCCCTAAATCCCACACTTAAACTGCCACACTCCACTCTCTGCAGGATGCACTTCTGAACAGAAAATATTAATAACAAAGAGAACAGGAAATAAAAATTGCCATGGTGACAGACAGAATTGTGGGCAATTTATTAGCATATACTTCCTCTAGTAGTGTACAAATAGGCAAAGAAAGCATTGTGTTAAAAACAGGGAGCAAAAGCCATTAGTGTATTTCTCTACATTTTAGCTAACCAACTCATAAAGCCAATGTAATTTGTGCAGCAAAATCTGTAAGGCTCGTTGCTGATTTGCACTTTGTCAGTTTTCTGACATTTAGATCAGTTATGCAAATACGGTTCATTACAAATAGTGACCAAAGAAAAACCTACAGGAAGCAGAAAAATAACCAAAGACCACTGGCACAGCAAACTGAAGCTTTTCTGCTGAAGCAACATAAATAGCTACACAGCACAAATGATCCAGAAATGATCTTCAATCATCTGAAAAAAAAAGATTTAAAGCACTTATATCTCGAATCAATTCCAAATATGCAGTACATGGTCTCATGTTCCCTACCTACGTCTCCCTGGAATAGAGTTTGAGGGAAAGTAAGAAAATTTGGTGGCAGCTTGAAGGTACTTGCAAATAACTTCTCCTTATCCCTCCTTGTGCAAAGCACCTTCAGAGTACCTGAGCTGTCTTTTAAAGTTTACATCGTGAACATAAATTTTAAAGTAAATCAACACACAGACTTCCACTTCCTTTAAACCTTTGGGGCACGATTTGAATCCTGCTCACCTTGAGTGAGTCAGCTGTAATACTTTAATGAGGAAAGCATATTTAATCACAATCTAATTTCTCCACATTGGAAAATTAGTGGTCTTACTGTTGAATGGGCAGCCATGTGATAAAATGAAGGATTTACTAAGTTTAAAAAAATGTCTTGGGTGACATCACTATGCCACTGAAAGACTAAACTATACAGGATTATTATTCTTCTTTTAACACTAGGAGGGCACATAAGTACTGTACAGAATGAAATATCACTTTTGAGATAGAAATAACATTTAAAATCAAATTATGTTCTAAAGTAGTACAGAGCTAGAAACTGCAATAACTGTACCACCTAGAATTATGTTCAATATTCATTTTACTCACATATTTGATGAAAATGTCAAATAAAACAGGGAAGAACGCAATACATATTCAAATGTTTACTTTTGATATTCAGTCAATAACATTATTAAATCTTCAATTTTAGATTTGTTGCAAAAAAAAGTGTTATTATTCTAAAAGCAATACTGAATTAAGGAATTTACCTTCAACTTCATTTTCATTTTTTCTACTTTGTAACACTGAACAACAGAATTTGTTTCAATCCATTAATGCTGAAAGGCTTTAGTTGCATACACGTACTAAGAGTTCAAAAAGAAAGGCACCAACACGGCAGCAACGTTCCAAATGTTCCAAATGGAATACTGCATAAAATCAGGTGGGATTATGCTGTCCACAAGATCACTCCAGAAAACTGAAATGTTATGTGCACAGAAATTTGGTCAAGGGGGCAATTAATAACAACATGCAACACCTGCTTAAGTTAAATTCGACTCAGCTTCTCAGAGCCTTTATTTAAAAGCTACAGCCTGGAAGCCCGATGTTCTTGTCATCTTGCTGCATTCAAGTAGGACCAATATGAAAAAAAACAAAATCAGTAACTATTATGCAAACACAAGTCAAAGAAGAAGAGATATTGTCATGATTGCTATATTACAACGCTATTTTGGAAAACTACAATAATGGAGACTAAAGTGATTTAAAGCTAAAAGAACATTAAGACATTTTAAACAAAATAAATCAGTAATTCAAATCATGGTATCTTTTTACTCCACACAATTTGTGGCCTTTGAAATCATGAAGTTGGCATGAAAGTTACAATAAATTTGAAGCAGGAAGTAACAGACAGAACAGGATGTGGTAAGATGTTAAAATGAAAACATAATTTGTTCTACTTGTTTTAGATTCTAAAAGCCCTATTTCAATAATTTAATTCTTTATTTGTTGTTTCTAGACTTAAGACCTATTGTATTACACTTAGGTTTATTTGCTACTGTACAAAGTAGTTATGCCTTTGGCACTAGAAATGTTGTCCGCCTTATGCTTACAGTGACAATAATATAGGTTTATTATTACACTAAAACATAATGATCGACATTGAGCAAAAGTCCAATTTATATTTATGGGGTTATTCTGTACGTAGCAGTTCAAAAGTCAGATTAAGTACATTTTTAAGATGCTACAAATCTCATCATGTGGAAATCTTATTTATTAAGAAACAGGTTGTACAGATTAGAAACTGTTTAAAGGCAAAGATGCTTGCGTCGTACTAACAAAACCTAATCTTGACAGAATGAGACGATATTCCTCATAATCATAGTCTACCATACCGCTAACTTTGGTTTTTAGCTTCTGAAAGAAAAATTTAATCTAGACAATTCATTCCTTAGCTTTTACGTAAATCACATCCAAAATGAAGTATTACACTTTCAAATACTTACAACCGCTGTATCCATCAGCATTAAAAGACCAATATTGACCTTCAAATGAAACGCAACTAATCTTGCACTCTGAGCTCCCATCTATGTCCTTATTTGGACAGGTCTACTAACAAAGCTTGGGTGCCCAAAGAATCGCGCCACACTTCCTCCCAAAGTGTCGCGTCATGCACCACCACGCCTGCATGTGGGTGACATTTCCGGATGGTTTGTTCAAGTTCTCCTTGCTAGTCTCATTGTCAAATGTGAATGGAAACTGATGTTAAATAGCAACTTAATTATATTCCAACAGTGAGCATTTATACATTAGCATTGTTTATTTTAGAAGCAAAAATGTTTAGATGTAAAAATAAGCTTAATCTTGTGTCACTATGAAATCTAAGGCTTGTTAAACCACAAGATTTTCACTTCAATCCTCAGCAGATCCAACTGTCAGTGTTTATAATATGCAAACAAACTTTCAATCAATGAGCCATCAAATCTATTTATAATCAAGCCACCTTTTTCTTCCTTACCCGCTTATTGAATCCCTTTCTCCCTTCTCACTACTGTTATTTATGTTAAACTTCCATTATTCCCCAGTCATTATGAAAATCTTTCTTACTATTTTCAACTTTCTCAACATTCTACAAGAAATGGTTCTGAAAGGGTTCAGAAAAGCACTGTTGCCAGGGTTGAAGGGTTTGAGCTTTAGGAAGGGGCTGAATAGTCTGGAGCTCTTTTTCCTGGAGCGTTGGAAGATGAGGGGTGACCTTATTGAAGTTTATAAAATCATGTCGGGCATGCATAGGCTGAAGAGCAGCCAAGGTCTTTCCCCCAGGGTAAGTGAGTCCAATCTGAAGAAGGGTCTAGGCCCGAAATGTCAGCTTTCCTGCTCCTATGATGCTGCTTGGCCTGCTGCGTTCATCCAGCTCTACACCTTGTTATCCCAAAACCAAAGGCCATTGGTTTAAGGTGACAGGGGAAAGATTTACAAGTGATCTAAGGGGTGATTTTTTTTCACGCATAGCGTGGCATGTGTATGGAATGAGCTGCCAGAGGAAATGGTGGAGGCTGGTCCAATTACAATATTTAAAAGGCACCAGGATGGGTACATGAATTGGAAGGGGCTTAGAGGGATATGTGCCAAATGCTAGAAATTGGGAACAGATTAAAATGTAGAATATCTGGTTAGCATCGATGAGTTGGACCAAAGGACCTGTTTCTATGCTGTATATCTCTATGACTCTAAATGGTCTCCAAGCTAATCTGCCAAAAAAAGTCTCACCCAACATCATGTCAGTTCTTTATCCATTTCTTATTATTATTTATAACAAAATAATCACACATGTCCAGATATTATGATACCTGCCTAACAACCAGAGATCTACAGTTAAAGTCCTATCATGACAAGTTGTGAAATCAAGTGAGTGAAATCTGCATTATGAAACCTTGCTGTAAAAACTAGTTCATCATGCCCTTCAGAGAAAGGAACCCATCATACCTATACATCTCCAGTTCCGCCGTAGACGGTGGATTGTTTATACTCTTGCCAATGTTGTTTTCTGAATGTGGGTGACAATCTCTTTCATACCCAACACCACCAACTCCAGAAACAGTACAATGTGCACCAGAGCATTGGTTTGAAGAAGTTCCAATACACTTCGCATGTATTTTCTGAACAAAAGAACTGTCACGAGATTACAGATCCACTGCATACAGAAACCAGCTAGCTGACCGACAAGTATTAAAGAATGCCTGTAACCTCAAATGGATAGATACACACACACAAAAAAAAACCAGTCAGCTGAATCTCTGACTATATTTTTGGAATATGAGCGAACAAAATAATATGGGGTGGAAGATAGAGAAAAAGCTCTTATAAAAAGATGAATGAACTGCTCAGCCTGCCAACTTTGGAGCTGCTTATGAAGAATTCCAAGAGTAAACATTAGGGTACACGCTGAGCTCATCTATGAGCAAACGTTATAGTCATTAGAAGAGGTATCACTAAAACTGAAAAAGTGATTTCTGCATCAACTGACATTACATTTCAAGCATTAAAATAATGAAACATTGCCACATCAGAATAGCCTTTTTTTATATTGTGTCTTTATAGTATATTTTAATTCACTGCACAGCTCATTATAGTGACTCAAAGACCTTTGCGTTCTGGCACAAAACCCAAATGATTAATCAAACATTGGTGCACATGAGATTAAAGGTCATGAATTTTTGTATGGTTTCATGCAACAGCATCTAGCCAAGATAAAGTGCAACACTTTAGAATTTCTAAATATACAATATTGTTTATACATACCTGAAACCTTTCTTGCACATTATACAAATTTTTCCATGGTGACAGAGGGAAAGGAAAACTTACTTCAAAATTATATAACTTATTTTTCCTGACATAGCTCTATAAAATAAATTCTTCTTCCAAAACCCTTTCCACTTTTTGCCATATCATTCTTTCACTGTCGCGTCTCCATAAACCTGCATATAAACCTGTTTATAAAGACCAACAATCTAGGCGCCTATTGGATCTTGACTCAGGTTGGTTTTCTAATGTCATTGTCACTGCTTGTGAACTCAATATTTCTTCTCCAAGTTAAACACTATCAACAAATTTCTAGAAATAACTGAAATGAACAAACAAACAGGAAAAGATCAATAGAACCATCAATCCTGCACCACACATGACTGAACAGCAATAACGAGATATAAATACCTCCACAAGTTCACACCACTTGCCATGCCAACTGACCAATGAAATTCACAGCCCTGCCTGTAACAGACGGATCTGAGCAAGCCATCCACCTTCCCCCCAAAGCCAAATCTCCTCAAAGAAGCAGATCCATCAGCAAAAGATGAGAGAATTAAGGCTGGTAAATGGTATGGACCCTGGGGTAGCAAAGGAAAACTCCCCTCATTGTTTGCATGCATGTTCTCTGACTCAAGAGGCTGGTAAAGTCAGGGCGAGGAAGCAACAGAATTTGTGAAAGAAACACAGTTTTAAAATCAAATAGTGAGTTTTTGCTCACCAGCTGTAGTAGCCAAAAAATTACTCTCCCTCTGAGATGCGGCAATGAGAGTAGGCAATCCAAAAAACAAAGTGATATTTCTACCGCTTTGCAATGTTGGGTTTAGAGTTTACCATTCCACAAAAGCAGTTTCTTCCATAAAATGTGCCAAGCTCACAAAAGAAGTGACAAGCCCAAGAGAATTTAGAAGCAGAAAGAAATGAGCTGCACAGGGGAGTGTCAGAGATCCCAAATAGGCAAAAGTTGCAGATTCAGCAACTTTAAATACACGCTGTACTCCTTGTTTAAAATTGCAAAAAGTCTTCCTATATTGTCTGACCATAGTTCTCAAATTGAGAGTGCCCACTGCGTTCTATTTTTGCCTATATGGGGTGCAGGTGGCAAAGCAGCATTTTTATCAATCCTTAAGTGACCTCGAGAAGGTGATAGTGAGCCACATTTTTCAACAGCTGCAGTCCATCTGATGTGGGCACTCACACAGTCCTTTAGGAAAGAAGCTCCAGGGTCTTGAACAAACATTGAAGAACAAACAACATAGTATCACACCAGAATGGATTGGGGCTTGGAGGGGAACTTGCAGGTGGTGGTCTTCCCATGGATTAGCTGCCTTTGTCCTTCTAGGTGGCAAAAGTCATAGGTTTGAACAGTGCTATGAAAGGAGCTCTGGTTAGTTTGTGCAGTGCATTGTGATAAATGGCACACTGCTGTCATTGTGCACCGGTACAGAGTGTACTTTTAAAATGGCAGATGGGATGCTGATCAAGCAGACTGCCCGCCTGGTCTGAGTAACTCTTGTATGTTTCATCATGCAGATTTTTTTTTGTTGTGTCCCCTTATAAAGGCTTCACAGTATTAGATTCTGGGATAAGAGATGATTTTACAAACTTTGCCAATGCTGCTACAGGAGACAGCATGAAGAAATCCACACTTCAGTTAGAAAAGCCAAAGGAGCTTTATTAATTTTTAAGAACAAACTTGGAAGGAACCACATCTTTGACTACTGTACTAACATGAGAAAACAAAACTAAATGTATGGACATGCAATCTCATTTCTAATTCCAGTTCCAAAGCAGAGTCATACTGGACTCAAAACATTAACTCAGTTTCTGACTCCACAGATGCAGCTAGGCCTCCAACGTTTTTGTTTTTATTTCTAATCTTCACTCTAGCTCAAATTATTTCATTTTAAATTACTTGGCAATTTCAATTCCACAAAAAGTTGTAACTTGCTTTATTTTAACTACTTGATTCAAATTAATTTTCAGTACAAAAATGATTGATTTAACTGCAAACTTGATCATGAAGTAACTAAACTCCCTTGAAATAGAGTTGAAACATTCTGGTAACATGGCGACCAAGTGACATCATAAAAATATTAATAAAACTGAAAAACCAAATAAGAAGAAAAAGAGAGGGAAATAATTGAGTTGGTTCAAGTATTAAGTAGGAAATCAAATTCTCAAAGCAGTTAGAAAGATTATCAACAAGAGGAATTAAAAATATTTAAGGAACAGGTGCATTTAAATACTAGAACCACAAGAATTATAAATAAAAATAGCATAGACCAATCTCAGTCTTCTGATCCCTTCAGACAAAGGAAGGAACCAACTAATTAAATGAAGGCCGTACTGAAGCTACACTGAAACTACACTGTTAAAGCTGAAAAATATTTAATCTTTAATTCGAAAGCAAATACATTAATAGAACATAGAACATAGAACATTACAGCGCAGTACAGGCCCTTCGGCCCTCGATGTTGTGCTGACCTGTGAAACCAATCTGAAGCCCATCTAACCTAAACTATTCCATTATCATCCATATGTTTATCCAATGACCATTTAAATGCCCTTAAAATGGGCGAGTCTACTATTTTTGCAGGCAGAGCATTCCACGCCCTTACTACTCTCTGAGTAAAGAACCTACCTCTGACATCTGTCCTATATCTATCACCCCTCAATTTAAAGCTATGTCCCCTCGTGCTAGCCATCACCATCCGAGGAAAAAGGCTCCCACTGTCCACCCTATCTAATCCTCTGATCATCTTGTATGTCTCTATCAAGTCACCTCTTAACCTTCTTCTCTCTAACGAAAACAGCCTCAAGACCCTCAGCCTTTCCTCATAAGACCTTCCCTCCATACCAGGCAACATCCTGGTAAATCTCCTCTGCACCCTTTCCAATGCTTCCACATCCTTCCTATAATGCGGTGACCAGAACTGTACGCAATATTCCAAGTGCGGCCGCACCAGAGTTTTGTACAGCTGCAACATGAACCAGAGTTTTGTACAGCT
>NC_063335.1:47523217-47531575 GCF_021869965.1 Rhincodon typus
GTTTTGTACAGCTGCATTTAAGAAAGTTCAAAGGAATTCAATATCTGGCATTAAGTGGATGCTACTGGGAATGTTAATTTGAGAACTTTTGAAACATTTTAGACTATGTAAATGCAAGTACATGGAGTCACAGGTAGATAGGGTAGTGAAGAAGGTGTTTGATACACTTGCCTTTATTGGTCAGGGCATTGAGTACAGGAGTTGGGAGGTCTTGTTGCAGCTGTACATGACATTGGTTAGGCCACTATTGGAATACTACGTGCAATTCTGGTCTCCCTGCTGTAGGAAGAATGTTGCAAAACTTGAAAGGGTTCAGAAAGATTTACAAGTACGTTGCCAGGGTTGGAGATATGAGCTACAGGGAGAGGCTGAATAGACTGAGGCTATTTTCCCTGAAGCGTTGGAGGCTGAAGGGTGACCTTATAGAGGGGTATAAAATCATGAAGGGTATAGTTAGGGTAAATAGACAAGGGGTCTTCCACAGGGTCGGGGAGTCCAAAACTAGACGGCATAAGGTGAGAGAGGAAAGATATAAAAGGGACCCAAGGAGCAACATTTTCATGCGGAGGTTGGTCCATGCATGAAACGTGCTGCCAGAGGAAGTGGTAGAGGCTGTTACAATTACAACATTTAAAAGGCATCTGAATGGGTTTATGAATAGGAAGGGTTTAGAGGGATATGGATCACATACTGGCAAATGGGACCAGATTTATTTAGGCAATCTGGTTGGTATGGATGAGGATCTGTTTCCATGCTGTGTATCTCTATGACTCTAAAATATATTAGCACAGTCACAGTACTGACATTTTTTGACTCCACCATCTGATTTTAATACCTAGGACTTTCATGGGCTTAAAGGATTTTAACCAGAAAAACACTAACTTAAAAATGGTCACAGTATAGCTAAAATGGCCTCTGGTCAAGTCAAACTTTATTAAACCATCAATTAACAAAAACCAATTGAACTGAAACATCAAATGAGATTGAAACTAATCAACTAGAATTGTATGTCTTGCTTGATTCACACCTTTATGAGAAGTTCACATGTTGGATTTAAAAGACATCAATTATCCAGCTGAGATCAAAGAACTAAGACATTGCAATACACAGGCTAGTTGCATTTCAAGGTGCTACTTTTGAGCAAAGCAGAGCAGGTGGATTTATAACTGGAACTGAAGAAGGAACACTGTCTCTCCCAACCTCTCAAATGACAAAACACCCTGACAAACTGGACAAAATCATTCAAACACAGAAGACGCAAAGGTATTTGCAATCTTCACAGCTGCCATTGATCCAGGGCGTCCTTATCCAATTATGATCACAGCTTAAAACCAGATATCTCAAGAGCAGCACATGGACTTCAAACTCTATATTCTTTCATCTCCCTTTTTGTACTGGACACTATCTCTTAACCTAGCATCTATTTGATGCTAGGCTTGTATTATTTTTCTCAGGGTTAGCAAGCAATAGGTTGCTTTGCCTTTCACTCAACAAACTTTGCAACTGGCTCCTTATTTGTTTCTGGTGAACTTAATTAACCACATTTTAAATTGGCATGAGGTACTGCTGCATGCTACGAGTATTAAATTTTCATTGCAGCCGTCTGAAGAGGTTGAAAAGAAGGGAGCCAATTCATCCCTCTTCATATGATCATTACAGCATCTGGAACACTTTTTGCAAATTTGGCCAGTCAATTACAAGGACCCTGAAGCCACAGAAACATTCAACAATGATTCACCTCGATTATAACAGGATAGGCAATAATGCAGAGATGAAGGAACCCTTGAAAATTCAGGATTTATTATTTGGAGCAGTAAAAATTATAGTGAGCTATCATGAAATAATCAAAATTATGAAAGGATTTGAAAGAGAATAAAAGTTCTCTTTCCATTGGTCAGCGAACTGAGAATAAGGACTTAATAGTTTTAGCAACACACAAATGAATGAAGACTTCCACATGAATAACTGGTAAAAACATTGCCATAAAATGATAGCCCAAACTCAATTACTTTTTGCCAAAATAGCTCGTTAAATAAGGGCTTGAAGAAAACTATAGGTGGTTTCAGGAAAACAGCAGAAAATCAGAGATACTGTAGAAAGCTCTGGTGAAAAGCTAACACTGACTCAGGAAGTGAAAACACAGTCCTAGCACACTTAAATTTCTATGATTTCACCAATTGTTTTGCTAAAGAATATAACGCTCAAAATATTAATAGTCAAGTACTGTTCTGGCTGCTTAGCACAGTAAATCACTTAATTGCTAACACTCTGCTCTCTGTAATGTCGTAAGCTGTGCAATTAGATATTCTGCACTCCATGATGCTTAAAAAACCTAAGATTGTATTTAGAATCAGTGACCTAAACACTCATTTATTATTCTTCGATATCAGATTCTTCACAGTAAGGCTTTAACCATGTTTTTACAAACTTTGGAAGCATGTAGTTGCTCAGAAATGGCCAAGTATTCTTAAAGCAACTGTGCATGCGTGATTAATTAAAACATGCATTGGCAATTCTAATGACATAGGAGGTCTGGCGAAATCACAGGAAAAAAAGTACAGGCAGCATCAAAGAGTACAGGCAGGGTCAAAATCACTATCCCAGGCTCTTGAGATTTTGACAAGGCATGCATTTTGATTTTCAGGAGCTCCTTCCTGCTTTTTAGTAAGTCAACTTTCATTCTCACTAACTCATTTCTTACGAATGCTGTCAAGTAATAACAATAGCTTCTGTATTTGCATTAACATGGATTATTTAAACTCACACAGAAAAAGAATTAGAATAATTAATCAATATCCCCAATAATTATCAATCCTCCATTGCAGCACCCTGGCTCAGTGGTTAGCATTGCTGCCTCACAGTGCCAGGAACCCAGGTTCAATTCCGCCCTCTGGCAATTGTCTGCTTGGGTTTTCTCCAGGTGCTCTGGTTTCCTCCCACAGTCCAAAGATGTGCAGGTTAGATAGATTGGCCATGGAAATGCAGCATTACAGGAGTAGGGTAAGGGGGGGTGGGTCTGAGAGGGATGATCTTTCAAGGGTCAGTGTGGACTCAATGGGCCGAATATCTTGCTTCCACACTGCAGGGATTCTACAATTCTATGGTTTAACCTCAAGCCACAACACACAAGGAAAACATTAATGTCTTAAACATCATACCATTTAAATTGGTATAAAACAACAGGCATAATTTAAATCAGGGATCAGGACTGGGAACTGAATATCCAAGGAACTGGGAACTGAATATCCATCCTATCGAAAAGATAGGCAGGTGGGCCGAGGGGGTGGGGTTGCCTTATTAGTCAGAAATGAAATAAAATCAATAGGAAGAAACAAAGGAAGATCAGATAGTGTACAATCTGTGTGGGTAGATTTGAGGAACTGCAAAAGGTAAAAAAAAAAACATAGTTGGAGTTGTGTACAGTCCTCCAAATGGTAGTCAGGAGCTGGGGCGCAAGATACACCAGGAGATAGAAAAAAAGTGTGTAAGAAAGGCAAAGTCACAGGGATCATGGGGGATTTCAATATGCAGGTGGACTGGGAAAATCATGTTGGTAGTAGACTGCAAGAAAAGGAGTTTGTGGAATATCTACGAGATGGCTTTTTGGAGCAGCTCGTGGTGGAGCCCACAGGGGAACAGGCAATACTGGATTTAGTGTTGTGCAATGAGGCAGACTTGAAAGGGGAGCTTAACGTGAAGGAACCTTTACGAGGCAGTGATTATAAGATGATAGAATTTACTTTGCAATTTGAGAGGGAGAAGATAGAATCAGAGGTAACGGTATTACAGCTGAATAAAGGTGACTACCAAGGTATGAGGGAGGAGCTGGGCAGAATTGACTGGAAGAGGAGCCTAGCAGGAAAGACAGTGGAACAGCAATGGCAGGAGTTTCTGGGAGTAATTCAGGAGATACAGCAAAAATTCATCCCTAGGAAAAAGAAGCATGGTACAGGGAGGATGAGGCAACCACGGCTGACTAAGGAAGTCAGGGATAGCATAAAAGCAAAAGAGAAAGCATATAATGTAGCGAAGGGCAGTGGGAAACCAGAGGACTGGGAAGCTTACAGAGGGCAACAAAAAAAAAATAAGGAGGGAGAAGATTAAATATGAGAGTAAGCTAGCCAGTAATATAAATGAAGACTGTAAGAAATGCTTTAGATATATAAAGGGCAAAAGAGAGGCAAAAGTGGACATTGGACCACTGGAAAATGACAGTGGAGAGATAGTAGTTGGGAAAAAGGAAATGGCTGAGGAACTGAATAATTACTTCGCGTCAGTCTCCACGATGGAAGACATGAGTAATTTGTAATAATGAGTATTCCTTGACTGATAGGTTTAAGCTGTTCTCTCTTCCTTGCAGCCTCCTTCTCCCCCTCAGCTACTTCTTGCAGCTTCCTGCTTCCCTCCTCCCCTTCTTGCAGCATCCTTCTTAAATCCTCCTCCACTGCCGCCTCCTAGTTGAAGAGCTTCATCCCTAATGATTGACAACTTTTACAGTAAAATTTAAGCATTTTGAACCAAGGGTATCTGATGGTCCTGAGAATTAATGGCACTAATTGGTAAAACTAAGCTAGAATGTAATCATTAACACATTTAATTCGATAATCATTTTTAACAATGCACTGACTAAAGACTTAGGAGGGGAGAGGAAGTTTCCCACTACAATTAAATACACACATGTATAAGAATTATTTACAGCATTTGTTGTACACTTCACAATGAGATCTCTTCTTTTAGAAGAGAACACAATGTGACGTTGATTAAAATTGTTAATTCAGATACTTAATTGTATTAACAATGAAAAATTAATTAAACCAAAAATCTTAACCAAGGTATCAGGATTTAAAAATAGAATTGCTTCTCATTGTGCAAACTCTCTTAATGTTAGACAAGTACCTTGACAAAATGTATGGGTCAATTTGAACTGCATTTCTTTAACAATTCTCTTTAAAACAGCACCTAATTCTGTCAAAGCCACCAATGCAGTTTCCATCAAGAGGCACAATGGACATAATTTTCAGTGCGCAACAAATCCAAGGAATGTGTATGGAATCACACCAATTTATGTACAGGGCCTTCTTTGAAGTCACATCAGCCTTCAACTCTGTCAACTATGAGTGATTGTGGAATATCCTCCACAAATTCGCTCTCAGTGGAGTAGGTCCCTGGGTACTCGTACCATATTAGGGTAAAGGAAGAAGTATTAAATGTTGTTTAAAAAAAAAGTTACAAGCATGGGAATTGGTAGGATCCCCGAATACTAAAGCAACTGGCACAAGACATAGTGCATGCATTGGTGGTCTACAGACTCTGAAACAGTTCCTATGGATTGGATGGTAGCTAATTTAACCCTATTTAAAAAAAAGATGTAGCGAGAAAAGAGGGAATTATAAGCCAGTTAGCCTGACATCAGTAGTGGTGAAAAGTCTACAGCCCATAATAAAAGGTTGAATAGCAGAACTCTTGGAAAACAGTGACAGGATCAAACAGATTCAGCACAGATTTTCAAACGGGAATTCGTGCTTGAAAAATCGACTGGAATTTTGAGGATGTAACGAGTAGAGTCAACAAGGGGAAGCTAGTCATTGCGGTTTACTTGGACTTCAGAAGGCATTCAATAAGATCCCACATAGATAAAGATGTAAAATTAAAGGAATTGGGGTAGTGTACTGACAGTGAATAGAGAGCTGGTTGGCAGACAGGAAACAATGATTCAGAATTAATGGGTCTACGCCGAGCAGCAGGCAGTGACCAGTGGGGTACTGCAGGGATCAGTGGTTGAACCCCAGCTATTCACAATATAGATTAATAATTTAGATGAGGGAACCAAATGTAACATTTCCAAGTTTGCAGACAACATATAGCTGGGTAGGAGGGTGAACCATGAGGAGGATGCAGGGATGCTTCAGTATGATTAAGACAAGTTGACTGGGCAAATGCATGTCCAATGAATGTGCATAAGTGAGGAGAGGTTGTCCACTTTCGTAGCAAATACAGGAAGGTAAATTAAAATCTGAATGGTGACAGATTCAGAAAGCCAGAGATGCAACAGGACCTGTGTATACTGGTTGCTGAAAGTAAGCATGCAGGTAGCGAAGGCAGGAGTGTCTTGCTGCAGTTGTACAGGGCTTTGGCGAGACCACACCTGGAGTACTGAGTACAGGTTTAGTCTCAGTATCTGTGGGAGGATGTTCTGGCTATGGAGGGGGTGCAAAGCTTCACCATACTAATCCCTGGGATGGGAAGACTGACATATGAAAGAAAGTCTGGATTGGTAAGGCTATATTCATGGGAGTTTAGAATAAAGGGTTGGTGGGGGGGGTTCTAATAGAAACCTATAAATTCTGATAGAACTAGACAGGTAAACCTAGGAAGAATGATCCTGATGGCAGGGATTTCTAGAACCAGAGGTCACAGTTTAAAGGATACAGGGTAGACCATTTAGGACTGAGATGAGGATAAGATTTTTCACCAAGACAGTAGAGAGCTTGTGGAATACTCTGCCAAGATGCAGTTGAGGCCAAAACATTGAATGCTTTTAAGTAGTTAGATATAGTTCTGAGGGCCAAGACATCAAAGGGTATGGGAAGAAAGTGGAGCCTGATTTCAGTCCTGACAGCTTCAAAAACTTCGACACAAAATCTAAGCTTGGAGACTTCTCAAACTAATCTTCCCTTCCGCTGAAGTAAAATTGTTCTTCTGAACTAAAAACATAATTATTCTGAGCTAACTCAAAATACTACTGGGCCCTGGTCTATTTCTTCTGTAAATGTCAAAGGTTCAACGCTGTAAGCACTTCATTGACTAACGGCAATGCATTTGATCGAGACGTTGAACCTAACACGTTTTCTTGGAAAGCTTCAGATGGTTTACTGTTCGAAATTGTTTTTGAAAGAGTCAAAAAGTCATTATCTTCTTGTAACTGAAACTACAAATCTATTTTACCTCTATTTCAAAATCCAAATTCCCAAATAATATAAATCATATTAGCTCCACCTTGCTACCTCAAAAAACTAAGATTTGTCAAACCTTGTTTCTCCTTCATTAACCCCTGTTAATTCTTCACACATCATGATTTTCTAATTGTTATTACATCTCTAATAATGAATTTTAGCGCTTTCCCTCTCATCAGTGTGAGGCTACCTGGTCTGTAGTTTCCTTTCTCACTCACCCGCTTTTGATATAGGGCCGAATACCCCATACAGAAGGGAGGTGCGAGTGACCATGAAAGAGAGAGAGAGAGAGAGAGAGAGAGAGAGAGAGAGAGAGAGTGAGAGAGAGAGGTGTATTTAGTGTATCTGGATTTTCAAAAGGCATTCTTTAAGGTGCTGAAAGTAATTAATATAGTTTGTCAGAAATCATACGATTCGGAGCACAGGCTCCGAAAGCTTGTGTTTTCAAATCAACCTGTTAGACAATAACCCGGTGTCATGTGATTTCTGACTTTGTCTACACCAGTCCAACACCAGCACCTCCACATCATGGAGCTCTGAACCTTGCAGTACCCCACAACTCTCAGCCTGTCATCCTGAGAATGTTCGGTTTATTCCTACTCTGCTTTCTGCCTGTTAATCGATTTTTAATCCTTCCTTGCATATTAGCTCCAATAACATGCATTCTAATTTTGTTTATTAATCTCCTGTGTGGGATTTATCAAACATTTCATGAAAATCCAAATATACTATATGCAATAGTTTTCCTTTATCTTTGCTATAAATGTTTCTCAAACATGATTTCCCTTTCATATATTTATGTTCACACTCCTTGCCTTCTCCTGGTTCTCGACTCCGCCTCCCCACTTCCTCACAGCCTCCCTCCCCACACCAGCCCACTTGGAGCCTCCTCCTCACACCCTCTTGCAAACTCTTTCAATTCAAAACTGGAATCATTTGTAAATTGTAATTGGGGAAATAAATTACATAATTAAAGTGTGTTACAGCTATATGCTGCCAGATAAAGAAGTAGAACAAAATCATGCTGCAGAAAAATTGTGCTAAATAACAAGTGTCAATAAAAAATTAAAACTTAGCCAAATGTTAATCATTTACATAAAACACAGTAGCTTTGTCCTGCAGCAAAGCTAATTCCTAATCACCTGAACTCCAAACAATCCATGTTCCCATGTAATATTGTACCAAAAACAGTATAGTTATCTGCTTTTTGCAAGTGAAAACTTGACACAAAGATAGTAGGAACTGCCGATGCTGGAGTCTGAGATAACAAGGTGTACAGCTGGATGAACACAGCAGGCCAGGCAGCATCAGAGGAGCAGGAAGGCTGACGTTTCGGGTCTGGATCCTTCTTCAGGAAAAACTTCAGATTTATCTGAAGAAGGGTCCAGACCCGAAACGTCAACTT